>NW_015644382.1:58241-65226 GCF_001515625.1 Sinocyclocheilus rhinocerous
ATGTTTTTTCTGAGGTAAATGTGACGTTACATGGCATTGTTTACAAGCCGTTATAATGACGTCTTTGCCCGGCTGAAACACTGATTGAGCGATTACATGAGAGAGGATACGGATTGTAAAGTTGTACTCTTTCTTTTTATTATTGTTTGAATACTGCAATACAACGGACAGAATTTTAAATCTGAGACGTTGTTTCATATGAAAAGTACCAAAGAACAATGCTTAATGCAATTTATTGGATGGGAAGTACCCTTCCATGTTCCGTCCATTAACTGAAAACAGGCTAGACTAATCGATTCTTGCGATTTAGGAATCGATATCATTCCGTAAAAATGAGGGTAACGCTTTAGATTACAACCCGCAAAGAACTATGTAAGTATACTGAATTTACGGTGTACGTTTCTGTAATTATAGTGTACCTATAAAGAACATACGTGTAGGTATAAGGGAACAATGTGTTATGTTTGGGTAATAAGGGGGTAACAAACGAATCGATTGATATCGAGATTTTTTACCCAGCCCTATTTATTCTATTTTGATCGCTTCTGTAGACAGACAGCAGTGTTTATATCCGAACTATAAACTTTTATTCCAGTACTTCTGTGATTATTTGAATGTTTGTAACACAGAAATAACGATACAAAAGACTTTGTAAAGATGTTTCATATAAATGCTCTCTCTGGATCAGCGGGCGGGCGAACGCAGATTTGAGTGTGATTAAGGCTTTAATAGACATAACGTAGCTGAATCCTGCGTGGGTGATTGAATCTGTTCGCGATCTGGCTATTTATTTAATTATCCAACAATATACGACAGTAAACATACGACGCGACAATATATGGCTTAGCTGTGTTATTCAAGCCATATCTGGTATTTTCATAATAATAAAGTATATTGATATACATTGATAATCTAATGCTAATCGACATAGCCTTTATTACCGTATAGAATATATTATCTGCCTCGTTCTGTGACAAAAAACGCACATCAGATCACAAAAGTTATTTCAAACACTCGACTGATGTTGTGGAGTAAAATCATGTTATTAAATGTCCTCTTTTGTTGGACAATGCTTCTTTTTAAGTTGTTTGGGGCGTGCCACGTGTCGCTTTTTAATTGCACGTTGATTACAGCTCTTGCAGAGACCGAACAGCTTTTACAACTGCGATTGTGTACATCTAATTAAAAAAATCAAGCTTCCTAATATTTTGAGCGCAAATTGTAATAAAAATACATTAATTACATGACGCGGGCCACAGAATTAATGCAGACGGTCCGCCTGTTGAGTACCCCTGCCTTAATGTATATTGTGATGTTTTTTTTTTTATTTGTATCATATTTTCTGTTCACCAGAACCCAGAATAAGAGTCAGTAAAGCTGGTCCCTGTTACTTGCTTTTAAACAAACGGAACTAAACCAGGTTTAAACTGAAAACTGTGATTTTTGATTAGACCAATGAAAATGCTCTTTAAATGACAGTCATGTGTACAAATGATGGTGAAACAGAGAAGTTTACACATAGATAAGTGCTAAAATGAGCTAAAATCCCTAAAGGGATTTGTTTTTCTTATACACACCAGATGAGATAATGAATGTGATTCCTCAACCATTCCTCTGCTGTCATACAGCAACATTTCTCCCACTTCATCCATTTGTTGACATTGCACTCTGGGATAGTCTTCATGTAATTACTCTGCCTACCTTTTGGAGCAGCCTTCTATGATTCCTTAAAGTATCGCAACAGGGCTTTATGTCTCCAAGAATGAAACAGATTGTGTAGACATGCAGGACTGATTCTGAGGAAAGAGGAACGCTGCGTGTGAGACAGCAGGCAGTTTACATGTTTGACTGTTTGACTCAGCATCAGCCCACTTACTGAAAACACTGACAATGAGCTCATATTCCCATATCTGACCCTCAGAATGAAACAGGCTGAGTGCACAACACATTACACCGCATGATGAACTTCAGTGTGACACACGTCACAATGCAACAACACAGAGAAGAGTTTGCATTCATGTACTTGCAGTGACAGTATCCAACAGATCAGAGAACAGATTTGAGTTCTCCATAGCCCCTCTCTGTTTTCACAAAGCACTGCTGCCCATGGATATATAAATATATATATATATTTACTGTGATGTAACTGCTGTAGAAACATCTCTAGTTGCCTAGATCTTGATATACAACTAAAGATGGCCATATTTACACCTCATAACCATGAAGATTTCAGAAGTTTAACAATTTAGTTTCAATAGTTGTTATGGCTGGAAAGAAGAGGAAGTTTAGAGGCGTTAATGTTAAAGTTTGTTTATGCAGCACAAAAGAATGCTTTCCATGTGATTTCAAAACAGCTGCATGTCTCTCTCATTTTGACCTTGAAAATAACATGCATTGCTGAATTGTGCAGCGTAAAAACAGACTGCTGGGATATATGTGGCAATTCAAGAGACGTTTTGGTCGACACGCAGCAGGAAAAAAGAAGATTTGTTGTGTTTTTCTCATATGCTAACACTCCATCTTTCCATAAAAACACAGTGAGGCGCAGAATGTGGTGTGATTGTGCTTGTACTGCCATAAATAACTGAACACACACACACACACACACACACACTGCAGAGTGCTTGCATTCATAGCTCTCTAAACACCACTCACTATTGTTTGGTTGAATCTAATTTGTTCTCACCTCTTGTTTCTGTCCCAGAATTCCTCGTCCTGTCCCAGGATGGTGGCCTATGATGTTCCTCCACTGCCCTCTGGAAGCACTCATGTCTTCTCCCTGGAGCTCAAGAACATAGAGCATGTAGGACTCGAGTGTCTATTCACACACGCTTACACACACTCTTGCATATGTGGTTTATGGGGACTCTCCATAGGCGTAATGGTTTTTCTACTGTACTGTATTTTCTATCCTCTTACCCTAACCCTACACCTAAACCTCCCCTCACACACAACTACAGGCATTTGTTGAATTTCATAAAACACAGTTTAGTATGTTTTTAAGCCTTTTGGTTTACGGGGATGCATGTTTACATTGTAGTACCAATGTCATTATGTACATTTGTGTCCTCATAAACCATATAAACCAGAACACACACACACACAGATGTGGCTCCTGTCAGAGCTCTGTCTCAGTATTGATGGGCTGTGGTTTGCACGGCTCTTTTGACCCTGTTCGCTCACTCTTCAAACTGTCTGTATAAAATAGCATGGTGATTGAGGAGCATGTGCTGAGTAGATGCTGGAATACTCTACATCTGCAACACAGTGCAGACAAACAAGAGAAAAACATGTTCACAGACGTTCACTCTGTATTCCCCAATAGACTTCCACTGAAAGTGTGTTACTCTCAGAGTGTTTTCTGCTGATTCTTGCAAATTGAGGGATGACCCTGTTGAAAAAAAAAAAGCATATGTTGGTTAGGTATGTTTTGCAGCATGGCAGCTGGTTTGAGCTGGTCCTAAGCATCTAGCTCCTTCTCAGGACCAGCTCAAAATAGCTTCCATGCTTCAAAACACACCTAAGCAACAAATACTGTTTTTTCAACTGGGGACTGTGTTATTTTCTGTGGTAGATCTGCCGTCCCAAACTTTGGGTTCTTCTGTGCGTCAGAAATGAGGTAGAAATGATAAGACATGCTCTTCTGCAGCATATGTTGGTTAGGTATGTTTTGCAGCATGGCAGCTGGTTTGAGCTGGTCCTAAGCATCTAGCTCCTGCTCAGGACCAGCTCAAAATAGCTTCCATGCTTCAAAACACACCTAACCAACAAATACTGTTTTTTTCAACTGGGGACCGTGTTATTTTCTGTGGTAGATCTGCTGTCCCAAACTTTGGGTTCTTCTGTGCATCAGAAATGAGGTAGAAATGATAAGACATGCTCTTCTGCAAGCTGTTCACAGACATGAAGCAGCCAGTGCCATCACAGCGGCCCAGATCAGGTCAGCAGGTCAGAAGCACACGTCTTAGATCGAGCTCGCTGCCGCTAACAGCTAAATGCTGAATCTCTCACAGACTGTTGTGCTGTGGCTAATGAAGGCCTTGCAGCGCTTCCTCTCCGTGTGGATCTGCGTTATGGCTACCAGATGTGTGTGTGCGGCTCTTCATCATGACGTCTGAGTGTATTCTGAGCATGTTTTCAGGAGCACACAGCCTGGGAATGACTCTAGAGGGGAAGAGGGGTTTCTGAGCTCTGTACTGGAATATCAGGAGTGTGATGTGATGGTGTGGTTTGTGAGGGTTTGCTCTGTGAGGACTGAGATCTGTCTGATCTGATCTTGTGATGTTGTCTGAGCATGCCTTGAGTCCCTCGGGACGCTCTGATGGGATTGGACATAGCTGTGGCTCCGCTCATCACGTTCTCTCTGTGTGTGTGTGTGTGTGTGTGCAGGGCGCTGAGCTGGACTGTGATTTGGGCGATGGGCAGCTGTACAGAGCGCAGTGGCTGGACGGGCTGGCGGTGAACTGCAGTGGAGTGACCGTAAGTTCATTGTGTGAGCCTTGACGCCCAGAGGCGAGGGGAGATCAGAGGACTCGTAAGAAATGGAAATGGCATCCACTATCCACCAACTGAGGGTCTGTTTTGTAGCAGGAAGACCTCTCTTAGGGGGACCGTAGCAAACAGGCAGTTGGTCCGCCCTTCTCCACAGGGCAGCTCTGTGGACGTACGCATGTTCGCACTGGACACATACAATTAAGCTTCTGCTGGTCGGACTCCCGGAAGGGAGGAGGACAGAAGGACTGGAGTACGACAGGCTGTGGCGCAGAGGAGGGGACTTTAGGAACATAACCCGCTCGAGGGTAGAGAAAAGCTTTGGCCAGACCAGGCGCAAAGTCGAGATAGGAAGGGGCCACTGAGAGGGCCTGCAAATCCCCAACTCTCTTTAGAGAAGATATCGCCAGAAGAAAGGTAGTCTTTATAGTAAGGTGGCGATCAGAGATCTCCTCAATTGGCTCGAACGGAGGCTTACAGAGATTTCCTCTTCAGGGCATACAGTTTTCTCGTAGAGGGAGCTCTGGTTTGGAGGATGGTTTCAACAACCTCAGTTGAGAGACCGGAAGCTATGAGTTGTGTCCCCTCAGGGGCCACACCCATAACTTCCACAGCTCCGGGCGGGGGTGGAATATCGTGCCCTCCGCCTGTGAGAGGAGATCCCTCCTGACGGGAATCCCCCTCGGAGAGCCATCGAGGAGAGAAACCAGGTCCGAGAACCATACTTGGCCTGGCCAGAACGGGGCTACTAGCAGTAATAATAATAATAATAATAATAATAATTATCAGCGCGATCGGGGGGAAAGGCGTACAGACGACGCCTCGGCCACGTCTGTACCATAGTCAGAGAGAACCAGAGGGGACAGTGCGATGTCATATGAGTCACAAACAGGTCCACCTGAGCCTGGCCAAGAATTCTCCATATCTGCTTCACCACCTCGGGGTGAAGCCTCCCGGGCCTCGGCCCCTGCCTCGACAGGATGTCTGCTCCCATATTGAGATGGCCAGGGATGTAAACCGCTCTTAGAGAAAGGAGCTTCCCTTGGGCCCACACAAGGATCTGGTGCGCCAGCTTGTACAAGGGGTGCGAATGCAGACCTCCTTGGTGGTTGATATAAGAGACCACCGCTGTCGTCAGTGCGCACAAACAACTGACGATCTCTTAGGTCGGGGAGAAAGTGTTTCAGTGCTCGAAACATGGCCAGCATCTCCAGGCAGTTGATGTGCCAAGTGAGATGGCGACCGCTCCACAGACCGCGGGCAGGGTGGCAACTCATGACCTCTCCTCAACCGGTGAGGGACGCGATGTACAGCAGGCCAAAAGGTATCACATTGGACACCGCTGCCATCAGACCCAGCAGTTTCTGAAACTGCTTGACAGTCAGTAACCGGCCTTCTCTCACTCTCTTGACTGCCGTGATGATCGACTCGATCCGAGCAGGGGACAGACGTGCCTGCATCGTGGTCGAATCCCACACCACACCCAAATAAGTGGTCCTCTGTGCTGGAGAAAGCACACTTTTCTTGGAGTTTAGTCTTAACCCCAGTTCTTTCATGTGTGTAAGAATGACATCTCGATGTCGAACTGCGATTCTGCTCTGCGATAGCTAAAATCAACCAATCGTCGATATAATTGACTATGCGGATGCCCTGGAGTCGCAGGGGAGCCAGAGCTGCATCCACACACTTCGTGAAAGTGTGGGGTGAGAGTGCAAGGCCGAAAGGAAGAACCCGGTATTGGTAAGCTTTGCCCCCGAAAGCAAACCTCAGGAACTTCCTGTGTCTGGGAAGGATGGAGACGTGGAAGTATGCGTCTTTTAGATTCGGGGAGAAAGTGTTTCAGTGCTCGAAACATGGCCAGCATCTCCAGGCAGTTGATGTGCCAAGTGAGATGGCGACCGCTCCACAGACCGCGGGCAGGGTGGCCACTCATGACCGCTCCCCAACCGGTGAGGGACGCGTCCGTCGCTAGCATTATTCGGCGACAAGGAGCTCCCAGCACCGGGCCCTGAGACAAGGACCAAGGTTTCTTCCACATGTCTAAGGCACGAAAGGCAGCGCCGCGTGACCTTGATCATGTGAAGCGGGTTTCCCCTCGGGGAGAACCCCTTGGTCTTGAGCCACCACTGTAGGGGCCTCATGTACAGCAGGCCAAAAGGTATCACATTGGACACCGCTGCCATCAGACCCAGCAGTTTCTGAAACTGCTTGACAGTCAGTAACCGGCCTTCTCTCACTCTCTTGACTGCCGTGATGATCGACTCGATCCGAGCAGGGGACAGACGTGCCTGCATCGTGGTCGAATCCCACACCACACCCAAATAAGTGGTCCTCTGTGCTGGAGAAAGCACACTTTTCTTGGAGTTTAGTCTTAACCCCAGTTCTTTCATGTGTGTAAGAATGACATCTCGATGTCGAACTGCGATTCTGCTCTGCGATAGCTAAAATCAACCAATCGTATATAATTGAGTATGCGGATGCCCTAGAGTCGCAG
>NW_015644382.1:65874-67164 GCF_001515625.1 Sinocyclocheilus rhinocerous
ATATAATTGAGTATGCGGATGCCCTGGAGTCGCAGGGGAGCCAGAGCTGCATCCACACACTTCATGAAAGTGCGGGGTGAGAGTGCAAGGCCGAAAGGAAGAACCCGGTATTGGTAAGCTTTGCCCCCGAAAGCAAACCTCAGGAACTTCCTGTGTCTGGGAAGGATGGAGACGTGGAAGTATGCGTCTTTTAGATCGATCGTGACAAACCAGTCTTTGGACCTGATCTGAGACACGACTTGTTTGAGTGTGAGCATCCTGAACTTCAGTTGCATGACTGAGCGGTTTAACTGACGCAGATCTAAAATCGGACGCAACCCTCCATCCTTCTTTGGAACTATAAAGTACCGGCTGTAGAACCCGAACTCTCTTTCGTGAGGAGGGACCACCTCGATGGCCTCCTTCCTCAAGAGTATTCACTTCTTGTTCTATTACCAGAACCTGCTCGGGGCCCACCAGGGTGGAAAGGACCCCGTTGAAAGGAGGCAGAGGAGACTGGATTCTGTAGCCCCTGTTGGAGACCAAACTGGATTCTGTAGCCCCTCTCTACAGTTTGTAGGACCCACTGAGACAAATTTGGCAGTAGTTTCCATGCTGTAAAATAGTCTACTAAGGGAGTCTCTCGAGACTGACCTCTGGTGTAATCAGAGCAGCTAGCTGAAGCGGTGCACCGGCAGGGGACGGCCGAACTAGCTGCTCTAGAGAGCTCCGTAGAGGTAGCAAGCCTCTTAGTACCGCAACGTTTCCGGGCAGAATAGTTCTTAGATCTGGCTTAGGCTTTGAAGCCCACCGACCCAGAGCGCCGTTTAGACCCCTGGTCCCGACGCGGAGAGCGCGAGAGGCGACGCTCTGTTTTTGGGCATCCCTGTACGAGGAGCTGGTACGCGGAAGGCTGCTCCCGCCCGGCAGCCCCCAGAGCTGGAGAGCGGCGAGGGATGAACCGCTGAAACGCAGCCGCTTGTTTACGAGCCTTCTGGTACCTGTCGACAACAGAGTTGACGGCGTCGCCGAACAGGCCAGAAGGCGCAAGCGGGGCATTGAGGAGGAATACCCTGTCCTTCTCCCTCATATCGGACAGGGTCAACCACAGATGCCTCTCCGCTGCCACCATAGCTACCATAGACCGACCAATAGCGCGGGCGGTCTCCTTGGTGGAGATAGAGGTCAGCGGTTCTCCTAAGCTCTGTAATATTCTCAGAATTAATCTACTCGCCTTCATCCAGCTCTTTAAGCAGGTCGGCTTGGTACGCCTGTACCGCCACCATGGTGTTCAGACGTGCACCAGCCTGA
>NW_015644382.1:68205-69263 GCF_001515625.1 Sinocyclocheilus rhinocerous
CCGAACAGGCCAGAAGGCGCAAGCGGGGCATCGAGGAGGAAGACCCTGTCCTTCTCCCTCATATCGGACAGGGTCAACCACAGATGCCTCTCCGCTGCCACCATAGCTACCATAGACCGACCAATAGCGCGGGCGGTCTCATTGGTGAGAGAAAGGTCAGTGGTTCTCCTAAGCTCTGTAATATTATTAGAATTAATCTCCTCGCCTTCATCCAGCTCTTTAAGCAGGTCGGCTTGGTACGCCTGTAACATCACCATGGTCTGCAGACACGCACCAGCCTGACCTGCTGCCACATACCCCTTACCCAGCAGCGCTGAAGATATTCGCAGTGGCTTGGAGGGCAATGCCGGAGCCTTCAGGGACGATGCCGCACCGGGGGACAGAATGCTCGCGAGCATCTGTTCAACCCGGGGCATCGCCCTGTAACCGTGCTCATTCAACCCCCGCAACATTGCCATAATAGTCTGACACCTCGACACCTCGGTGTGGAGATCGGGGAAAAAAGGCAGGCTCCGGTGTGGAGGTGGTGGCCTTGTCCACAGAAAGCATTCGTCTGATTTAATTTTCTGCGGTTCGGCTTGTTTCTCGGCCGGCCAGTCGATGTTTAACTTGGCTACAGCATGAGTTACCACCTCCAACAGATCCTCATACTGGGGCGATTGAGGGGTGCGAATCCTCCACGACGCTCTCCACGTCAACCTCCTCGGAGGAAGACAGACGAAGCGTCGAGCCCGCTCCCCGGGGCAAAGAAACTGCAGAACGGGCTTCCGATCTCAGCGAGCGGGCGCTGGATCTGGCAGGTGAGGAAAAAAATAGGGTCTCGCCCTCAAGAGCCGACTCAGCATGCTTCGCTCCCAAGCAGACCACGCACAGACTGTGTGTATCCCCGCTCGTGATGTAGCGTGGGCAGGGAGGAACACAGCCTATAAAATTATCTGCTTTCGCCCAGATGCTTTGTTTTACCCTCAGCCTTTTTTGACATATTTGGAGCTTATATGTTGCTGATTGTGCTTACTTTGACAGACAACAGTAAATAAGACTCACAGAACATAAAATGC
>NW_015644382.1:69468-81456 GCF_001515625.1 Sinocyclocheilus rhinocerous
GTTCCTGAAGGGGAACGTCTCCAGGTTACGCATGTAACCCTAGTTTCCCAAGGGAACGAGACACTGCTTCTCAGTGCCATACTTCCGGCATCCCTGGGAGCGCTTGCTTCATTCCTTGAAGCTGACGCCACCGCACTTGCTTTTATAGCTTCCTGGTCACTACGTCACCCGCCCGTGACGTCTCGCCCATCTATTGGACTGATTACACATGTGATTCAGAGCGTGGTCACGCTGAAGGTGTTCCCATAGCGTTCGACGCAGCTCGAGTTCCTGAAGGGGAACTTTTTTTCTGTTATAGATTTTGTCAACATCAGCTAATCAACATCAAGATTTTAAGTTAAAAATGTATATGAAGGTGTATTGTAATAAATGTTTTAGAAGTAGAATAAAATAAAGATTTGTTTTATTTTAGAATAAAACCAAGATTATTAGCAAATCTAATCTTTGGTAGTATTTACCAAAAAATACTATTTCAGTGCTTCAAAGATTGACATGCAATTTAATGTTAATTACCATTTCTTAGTAATTAATTGTGAAATTTACTTGCAATTTCTGAGTGAAAATTGTCTATTGTAAATTTTAGGTACTGATTTTATATATTTTTTTTGTTTTTCAACATTGTAATTACCTTTGTCTAAAATAGTTGACTTTAATGGTCCTGCTGTGTGACAAATGAATGAACTCATTGTGTAATAATGTGTAATAATGCACATGTAATAATTGAATTTCATTCAAAGAGAAATTCCAGCATATCCTGTTTTTGTTCATTATTGGTTAAAGTTTTCAGACGTGTTGTTTGAGAGTTAACTGACTGTTAGAGTGAGTAGCCCAGTGAGCAGCAGCGATGACACTGGTATTTTAACACAGATATTATCAGATACACAGACTGTCTCGCAGGCCTGTAGTGTGTTGATTTTCATCCTGTTTTTGTTCATTATTGGTTAAAGTTTTCAGACGTGTTGTTTGAGAGTTCACTGACTGTTAGAGTGAGTAGCCCAGTGAGCAGCAGCGATGACACTGGTATTTTAACACAGATATTATCAGATACACAGACTGTCTCGCAGGCCTGTAGTGTGTTGATTTTAACACAGATATTATCACATACACAGACTGTCCCGCAGGCCTGTAGTGTGTTGATGCGGTCATGTGCTCGTGTAGCAGCCTGTGTGTCCCCAGTTCACCCGCAGATGGCCCTGCCTGACCCTGACTGGGTTAAAGCAGTGCTTCAGACCTCTGGAAGAGCCTCAAAAGACAGATGTGTAATGTGTGTGTGTGTGTGTGTGTGTGTGTGTGCAGTGGAGGTGTACAGCTGCAGCGCGGGCGACAGCGACTGCTCTCAGTGTTGGGGCCGTCAGACGCAGGGCCACATGTGTGTCTGGTGTGATAACAGCTGTCAACAGCGGGACCAGTGCCACGCCATCACCACACGCTGCCCAGACCTGAGCAGCAGTAAGGTTAGACAGAGACTTTAACTCCTGTTTCTCAGATGTTTCTTCTGTAGAGATAGTTCAGTTCTCTCTAAATGAAAATCCAGTCATTGTTTATTCAGCCTGACATTCTTCTGAAGTTGTAGAAGCTTATTTTGTTTTCTGGGCAGGAAACAAAGCATGCTATATTATTAAGACAAAGAAAAAAGGCCAGTGGCTTTAGAACAACACCGATATGATTGAATAATGACTCAATGGAACAGTTCCTTAAAGGGGTCATATGATGCGATTTCAATTTTTCCTTTCTCTTTGGAGTGTTACAAGCCTCTAGAGTTTCAACAATGTGTGTAACTCTGCTCAGATTCATCAATACTAAATTTTGAGTCAGCTTAAAATTAAACATTTATCTTGTTATCTGAGCTATGAGGTCCACATTACTTCTGTAATAAATTGCTGTCTAATGTAGTTTAGTCTTTTTTATGTTGGCAAGTTACGTGACACATCAAATGTACAGTTTTACATTTCCGCTATAAAGCATTAGTCTTTTATAATATTGTTCTATAACCAGCTAACGAGTCATAAAAAACAGAAGGGATCGGTTTGGGTTTGACATAAACAAACATGATTTAATAAGACAGTATAAGGGGTAAATATGCTGTAGTGCTTTTCCCTGAGGATTGATCACCACACACATGTGAAACAGACAGGAGAGCCGCACTGAGCTTGTGTTGGCTTCCTTCATGTTTTACAGGAGTGCTCAGATATAGAGCAGAGGTTCAGACAGATCCACTGCACAAACACGACACTGATCTAACCAACACAGCTCACAGCTTTTATTGTGCACGCTTCGGCAGTAGATGTTATTCTAGAGAAAAAACATATTTTATTTAAAGGGGTCATATGATGCGATTTCAAGTTTTCCTATGAACACGTATGTGATGCAATATTTAATCAAAATATTTGCAAGCAACATTTGCGGCTCTGACACATGACGAGAAGCTGAAAAAACACCTCTATTTAACACATTAAAAAGCAATAGCTAATGCCGAACATAGAGCAGCTTCTGTTTCTTTGTGCAGACTCCTGTGGTTGAGTTGAGTGATTGAGCTGGAGTAGTCCAGTCACGGTCCTCCTGTCAACAGCACAGGTTTGGCACCGTTAATTTCCTTTTCCTGTTTGTCCCTCTTCAGCTCCTCCTGCCTCACTTCCTGTCATCTCTCTGCTGACACTGCGGATGAAAGTGACCCAAAAAAACAAACAAAGCGTTTCTGTGTGTCTCTGTCATTCTTTCCTCTTTACGCACTCTTCATTTATAAGCCACAACACTCAGGCATTTGACCTGCACAGATACACAGAAACCTCTGCAAATCTGCTGATTCATCCGAAATGCACAACACATCTACATCTACTAAACAGCAGTCGGTCACAACAAGCACATTTTCTGTGCATATTAAACAGGAATATTTTCATACTTTACAGCATCATTAATGTACATTTGATCTGCAGTGTTGGAAAGATCACTTTGGAAATGTATCAGGTTACAGATTACAAGTTACCCTATTTAAAATGTAATAAGTATAGTGTAACTATTTCAATTACTTTATTAAAGTAATGTAACTGATTACATTTTATTATTTTTTGATTACTTTTCTACATTCCTAACAAATGTTTTCAACTGTCAGTCATTTGGAAACATGTAAAGCAGGCAGGGTTAACATTACAGTAGCACTCAACAAAGATTACTATCAGACTTTCAAAATCCTTTATCATTTTAATTAAAATTGTAAAAATGTAATTTTAAAACGCAGCCACCTCAAAATCAGACTTACTTTCAGATCATTCTTGGGTTAAATGCAGATTTAAAATCATAACAAGCAATAGTTCAGTAGATATGATACTGTTTTTGAAATCAAATCTTTGCATAGCTGTGACAGGAAACACTGGCATCTAACAAAGCCTTGAAAAAAAAACAGTCTTAAAAGATAAAGCATATACATAATCCCAAATAGGAAATAAAACAGTTTGGTAACACTTTATTTCGATAGTCCACTTCAGACATTCTATTAACAGTAAGTAACTTTGCAACTACATGTCAACTAGCAGTTAGTAGAGTATTAGTAGACTGTCTGCTTAATATCTTCTAACACTTTCTTTGTCAACATTCTACTAACCCTAAACCTACCCTAACAGTCTACTCTGAGAGTTAGTAGACATGTAGTTGCAAATTAATGAGAATTAGTTGACGTAGTTGACATGTAGTTACAAAGTTACTTATAGTTAATAGAATGTCTAAAGTGGACTATCGAAATAAAGTGTAACCCAGTTATTGAATAAGCATGTGTCCTAAACTCCTGAAGCATTGGTGTGTCATATTTTAGAGCAGTCAATGCAAATTGGGAAAGAAATCAATCAAATCTGTATGTGTGTGAAAATCTTCAGATGTAACCCCCTTTGTAATTGTTAACATTTTCATAAGTTACTGTAATTTAATTAAAAAAAATTCTCAGTAACTGTAACTAATTACCATTACATTTATTTTGTAATTAAATTACGTATTTCCGTTATGTAAGTACTCTCACACACTGTTGATCTGAGCGTCACTCTCAGCTCTTACATTTAACCCTGCATATCTGTAGTTTCACAATATTACTGTTTTTATTGTATAAATGCAGTCTTGGAGACTTTTTTCAAAAAAAAAAAAAAATCCTAATTATTCCAGTCTTTTGACCAGTAGTGCACTTTAGAAACACATGTGAGCATGCGTGTGTGTGTGTGTGTGTGTGTGAGAGAGAGAGAGAGAGAGTGTGTGTGTGTTTTAGGTGCACAGATTGTTTATGAGTGAAGTTGTTTAGTCTGAAGTCTGAATGACCCAAGCCATGATGAACATATACACATGTTGGGTTTATGATAACTGTTCTGCCAGGATTTCAAAATAAATCGTGAGCTGATCTTCCCACTCACTCCTGCAGTGTCTCGGCTCTCTTCTGTGTGAAACTGACTGACCTGTAAGCATTTTCTCAGTTGACTAGCTGTGGTGTCTCAGTCAGTGTGTGTTGATGTGTAGGTCGAGCCGCTGTCGGGGCCGCTGACCGGCGGGACGCTGCTCACGGTGCAGGGCAGGAACCTCGGACACAGCGCCACTCAGCTCAACGTCTCCATCGGCCATGTGCCCTGCAGTGTTCTGCCACAATACTACACTGTCTCAGTCAGGTACAGGACACAGATCAAACACTCACACCCTTCATATCTACAGACACACACTACCTACTGTTAACCATGTTTAACCACGTCCTGCACTGAATGACAAATCCATCACTGCGCAGAGCGTCATTTGGATGTGATTGACAGTTCAGACTGATATAATGTTGATTTGAGCTTCACATGATGTCAGAGTTCATCTGTGCTTCAGTTTTTACACTGGACACTGTTTATTGTGCAAAAGTACACAAAAATGATTCATTTAGCATCAACTGGAATGTAGGCAGAAACTATGTTTATCCTTGTTGCAGGTGAGCCATATTTAGTGTCATCTGGATTGTGTTGTAATTGTATTCATGGTTTTTGAGGGCGTCACACAGCTAATTATCCAAGCTTCACCAAATGACAGATGAGTTTATGGCTCGTGATCCAGCAGTTTGTGTGTGTCGCTACAGGTTGGTTTGTGAGACTGGTGCATCGTGGGAACAGACGAGCGATCATGTGACAGTGAGAGTGGCCGGAAACGCTGTGGGCGTTTCAAAGGACATCTTCTCCTTTGTGGTACGTGCAAGGCTTTTGTTCTCTGTTGATTTCCATTTCACACCCTCAGACTGATGATCCTCTCCTGCATTCACTCTTTTGTCTTCATCCTGATTTATTTTCCCATCACACCCTTCGTTGTGTGTTAGACCACCCTCTCATGAGATCTGACAGATCTCCACACTTTCACCAAACGTTTGCGTGATAGGACGGCACGTTTGACTGCATGAACTCAGCTGATTGAGAGGAAGGACTTTGGAAGGGCTTTGCTTTGTTTTGTCTGATGGAGTTTCTGGGCCGATGTCATTTTCACACGGCATTGAGAGATACGGTGGCACATGTGGTTTGTTTTATAAATGAATGTGAAGGAACAGAGTGTGATTTGGCGCTAGCGAGCAGATCCAAACTGAGTCATCAGACTGATTTTCTTGTGCTGATTTTAGCAGCAAACCTGTGGACAGTGGCGGCTGGAGGAAAATGTTCTAGGTGGGGCGCCACGTCCAACAATTTTAGCATACATCCCAGTATGATTTATTCCAGTATAACAAAAGGAAAAATATTAAGACTTAAATAAAGATAATTGTTTTACCAAGTTCAAGATTAAGTTTGAGGATGATTCTCACAAAATTATATTTTCTGCAAGAATTTGTCCAGACAAATTAAAACATTTTTTAATTTCCATAATTCACAATTTATGTATACAGTGCAACAGCAAAAACTGTGAGGAAAAAAAATCAATCTCACATTTATTTAGATCATTTTCTATAACTACAAGTCAAGCTGAGTACCAAACAGAACCACACGGAGACAACAGACAACAGACCACTATACCAGTCACCTTGATCTGACTGTATATAAACATATACGGATCCATTCAGAATTATTAAACAGAGCAAAACACAAACTAAAAAAGTAAATAAAAACATTCGGTCCCACTTTATATTAAGTGGCCCTAATACCTGTGTACTTGCATAGTAACTAGATGTGTACATGGTACACATTGGTACATAGTATCTATAGATGTAATGTATTAAACAGAGCAAAACACAAACTAAAAAAGTAAATAAAAACATTCGGTCCCACTTTATATTAAGTGGCCCTAATACCTGTGTACTTGCATAGTAACTAGATGTGTACATGGTACACATTGGTACATAGTATCTATAGATGTAATGTTTGTGTAACTACACATATGTAACAACCCACTGAATGGTATGTGTAAATACAAATGTGTAACAGGACATTGGTAACAACACTTTTAGGTAATGAAAGTACAAATGTGTAACAGGACTAACAGCACTTTTTGGTAAAGAAAGTGTTACACTTTATATTAAGTAAACAATTCCTATGGATTTACCATGTGATTATTTTGATGTTACACAGCAGCGGCCAGTAAGTTAGGCGTTACATATAAATTGTGGTTGGTGTCCAGAATGTTACACTTTATATTAAGTGAACAGTTCCTGAGGAGTTACCATGTAAGGACACTGGTATTACAGTGGTGCACCAAATCCACCAACTTGAGATCCAACTCCTCCCACTTTACATATCCCTAAACCTACCCATCTCCACCCCCTGGATCCCATTTCCACCCCTAAACCTACCCATCTCCACCCCCTGGATCCCATTTCCACCCCTAAACCTAATATCTACAGCTGTAATATTTCTGTAACTACAATGTACCAATATGTACTTACACTGTGGTTACATACTACGTACACATCTAGTTACTATGTAAGTACACAGGTATTAGCGCCACAATATAAAGTGGGACCAAACATTCTGAATTTGTTGAATGTGGTGATCTGAGGGCAGCTCATAATGACCAGTGAACAGTTCCTCTGTCAGAGTGAGTGTTGATATGTATATAAACACCACTGACCATTGCAAACTCCTATAAAAACAAGCTTCTTCAGCAAGTGTCCATTATAAAACACTTGCCAGACATGCAACCAAACTAAAATGTGCCCATACAAAAAGCTATCAGAGAGCGCACATACATGGTCTGTTTGTTTGCACATTAATAATAACGGATTTGCGCGTCTAATATTGTATGATTGCGGTGTCACTGTAATCGTCTTTACCTCCATTACAATCGTCATCCATCTAAACTTCACTGGTAAAATACTGGTTTGCTTCATTCAGCCCTTACAGACTAGTCCTGACTTCATATTTCTTATTAATAGAGCTAGGTTTGTTCCCACCAATCGCTGCACAAGTTAAGGTTACATTCCCTCCCAGAACTCAAAGAGATTGCATTGCAGTGCCTGCAGCTCGAAAAAAAAAAATATGGAAGTCTATGAGAACAGTCGGGTGATTCTCGGCCAGAGAGTTCACCCAAAAAGGGATGGTACTCCACAACATGACTCGACGCTGATTGGACTATATATCCAGAGGTAGAACAAACAGCCTAGAACAGTGACAGCTGTCGCTGAATATGATAGAGTTTTGGTGGTGCATTGCCCTGTTGCCCTAATGAAGACACCGCCCCTGAGGACTGAGGAATCTGGTGGAAAAATGGCAAATGTATTAAAGAGATCTGAGAGCAGCCTGGGGATGATTGAGCTTAAACTGCTAGCTGTCTTTTGGACAGTAGCTGGTTTTTAGCAGGTCAACCTGCCACCTTTTTACAAAACAGCTTGAGCACTTTCAGCCGTTACGAGCAGCTGGTTTCTTACTGGTTCAGCATAATCAGTCAGCTTCAACCAGTTTATTCCTAGGTTGCATCAACAAGAAACCAGCCACCATGTTCCAAAACACGGCTGGCAGCTCGAGGAAACTCACAACGGGTCAGACCCAAAGCTCTCCAACACACTAAAGACTCTGAGGCTACCCAAGACTGGTTTTAGTGTGAAATGGAGCTGGAGCAGGACTGGAAAACAGGATCAGAAATGGTAAAGAGGAAAGGCAGGAAGAGGGATGTGAATGTGGACTCCTCCAAAGCTCCTTCCTCAAACCTTCCGCCGCTTCAGTCGCTGAGCTCAGGAAACATCTGGCTGAACAACACACACTCACACACACTTATGCTTTCATATGCTCCTCTTGACCCTCTACCCCCACAGGATGTGATGTCATGTGTGGTCTGTGTGTGCTGTATATGTTCACATGTGTAGCAGCGCTGACATTCACTCTGCATGCCACATTACTTCTCAATGACATGCTAGTTTAAACTAACCTTCCAGAACCATTTATGGTTCTTGATGTGATCAAAGCTGCTGCCCTCTGACTTTATCAACACAGCTCTTGCTGGTTAAAACATACTGAAATGTGCTCGCTATGCTACAGCATTCAGTAAAAGCCTTCTTGATAGAAAATCCAGCTAAAGCCTGCTGGAAGTGGAACATAACAGTGGGTTTGTAGCTGTTCCTTGCTGGTTTTAGCTGCTTGGCTGGTAGACCTTCAGCCTGTCACAACAGCTGTATTTTGGAAAATAGTAGCTGATTTGTTGCTGGTCTGCCAGCTCTTTCCAGCGTGACACTTAGTCAGATCTCGGACTGGAATGAACCACAGTTTGTGATTGAACCAACACTTTAAAGTAGGGATGCACGATATTTTCGCAGGGATGCACTATTTATCGGAATCGGCCGATAATGGCTTAAAATGTAAACATCAGCATCGGCCAATTTGAAAAAATTATGCTGATATGCCTTGCCGATAAGATCGATTGCTCACATGTGCTCAGGGTGTGATAGTGTGATAGTGACTTGTGTTTCTGAATAAACAAAGTGGTATCAATGTCATAAATTCACGAGTCTGTTTTGATTTAAAGGCCAGAATCTGTAGTTTACATGAATAACAATTACAAACACTTATACAGTTATAACACTTATACTATATACAGATTTATTCATTAATAAGTAATATATTTTATCAAATGGATTATTTAAACTTATATACAATGTTCTCTCATTAAAAAAATAACTTTAATAATGTTTATTAGTTCTTTTTGCTCATATATAACCAAAATTAAAAACAATTTGTTTATAGTTTCTGCACAGGAGAGACTTGCTGTTGTTTTAAAATAAAGGGAAATATATTTCTGTCATGACAACTCTCGGAGGGATTGGTATGGTAATGTACATGACAATGTTAATGTATTTGGTCTTGGCGGAATAGATCTGCTACGCTGCTGCTGCGGCAGAGCAAGCACCGAGACTTGCTACTGCCAATACATCCACAACATGCTGCTGTGAGCATGTAAGAAATACTGCTGCTGCACATATAACATACATGAAATAACCCCCATATAGCATACATGAATCACCTCGTAGCAGATCTATACAGGTGGAGCTGGGGAAGGTGGAGGGTTTCTGAAGCACGCTGCAACTGCTACGGCAAGCACTAGTCATATATTTGAATGTTGAGCAGCGAGCTCATTGGCTACCGATACAGAAGAGAACCTATCAGCTGTGCCATGTGATTATGATGTTATTAGGTCAGATTGAGTTAGACCTATCGAACTGCGCCATCTAGAGTTTCATGCCAGAACTTTGTATTTATCCATACACATTTGTATATATCAGCATCGGCTATCGGCCAAAATGATTTGAAAAATATCGGCATATCGGATATCGGCAAAAATCTAATATCGTGCATCCCTACTTTAAATAATTTTTTTCTCGGCCCTCCATGGCACAGGAGCCCAGACTGCTGGAGTTCACACCGCAGCAGGGTCCCCTCGCTGGAGGAACCAGACTCACCATCCACGGCCAGTTCCTGGACGCTGGATCCACAGTCAACGTCAAGATCAACCGGACTCAGAACTGCACCATCTTCATGTGAGCGCGTGTTCGTGGCGGTTCGTGTTTCACTGATATATCACGCATCTGCTGCTCATCACGTCTGTGGTATGCTTCTGCAGGCTTTCCAGTGACGTCATCGAGTGTGTGATGCCTCCAGCCGAAGCGGCCGCCGCTGAGAACGTGTCGGTGTGTGTGGTGTATGACGACCGGCCGTGCCTCAGCGCTTCACCCAGCTTCACATTCACCTACGAGAAAAACCCTACTATCAGTCACATCAGACCCAACAAAAGCTTCCTCAGGTACTGAACGCACACAGGACAGCAGTAGTCAAGTGCTGCTGTTTATAAACATTTATACCACGGTCTGTCTGAATACTCAATTCTGATTGGCTGGTAGGTATGCATTAAAACCATTTAATGCACGAGTAGTTCCAAGTCAGTTCAATCACCGTTCCATATTAATGCGCTGCTTTAATTGCTGCACACAAACCCACACACATCACACACACAAACAAACACACACACAGGTTGGAGAACTGCAGAAATAACTGTCATTTTTACCCTTCCGGTCAAATATTGTGCTGTGCACATCATTAACAGCTTTAACTTGTCAGTGCTGGCAAATGACCATGGTATAAGCAGGATAATACATGGCTAGCTGTGCATCAAACAATTTTAATGCGCTTCACGTCAGGTGGTTCTTGGCCTCCACGTCATGCATTACAATCGGTTAATGCACAGCTAGCCGTGCATTATCCCTTACATATTGCATACTGTGCACAATACTGCCTACATGCAGCAGAATCAGTAGTATGCTAGTATGCATACTACTCAGAGCCTTTGTTTGAACATGCAATTGTGATGTGATGGTGTTGCAGCGGTGGTCGCAGTATCTCGGTCACTGGATATGGCTTCAATCTGGTGCAGTCTGTCAGGATGGAGGTGTCTGGAATCGGACAGACGGTGAGATGAATAATGCTTTGTTTATAGATAGAGATCAAAGTGCTGGTGTGTGTGTGTGATATTTCAGTCTGTGCGCTCGTTCATACAAATGTCATTTCCGCAGATCTGCTCCTGTGTGTCATCTACTCTGATCGTTTGTCAGTCTCCTGCCACCAATCAATCCCAGCAGGCCACCGCTCACTTCTACCTCAACGAGGTGCTGTACAGAGGAGAGGACGCGTCTCCATCAGGACGAGGGCCGGACGAGGACGAGGAGCCTCACGCTGATGCCTTTCACTTTGACTATGTAGAGGATCCGCAGTTCTATACAGCCAACAAAGAGAAACTCATCAAACATCATCCTGGAGAGCCTCTCATCCTCATCATCAATGTGAGTGTGTGTGTCGATCATCTAGACCTAGACGGCATCTTAAACTAATAATTCAAACAAAAATGAAAACATACACTCCTTCCTTTGATCATAGATGTAGATGAGTTTGTTTGTTCATTGGAACAGATTTGGAGAAATTGCATCAGTGTCTCAGCAATGGATGCTCTGCAGTGAATGGGTGCCGTCAGAATGAGAGTCCAAACAGCTGATAAAAACATCACAATAATCCACAAGTAATCCACAGCACTCCTGATGGACTGGAGTGCTGTGGATTACTTGTGGATTATTGTGATGTTTTTATCAGCTGTTTGGACTCTCATTCTGACGGCACCCATTCACTGCAGAGCATCCATTGCTGAGACACTGATGCAATGCTACATTTCTCCAAACCAGATGAAGAAACAAACTCATCCTAATCTTGGATGGCCTACATCCATTTCCAGCAAATGTTCATTTTGTCTCAACTATTCTTTTAAGGCACCGTTGATTCACCGCTGTGTTCCGGAAGGTAGTTTGTCTTCCTTGTTCACTGAACTTTATCTGTGAACCAATAATGGTATTAATATCATTATTGGTTCACAGATAAAGTTTAGTGAACAAATCCATACAAGACGGATGATGAATGTTGATTATAAATACACTAGGGCTGAGAATAATAGTAACAGTCCGCACCTATCCTATGGTCTGCCATGACAAGAGTAGTTGACCATTGTTCACACACACACACACACACACACACACACACACAC
>NW_015644382.1:81722-85941 GCF_001515625.1 Sinocyclocheilus rhinocerous
ACACACACACACACACACACACACAAGTGTTGGGGAAGTCCAGATCTGTGTGGCGGGATGTTATGAGTTTCTGAGGGTCAGGCAGGAAGTACCTAACAGGCGCAGAAGAGCCAGGGAGTTTTTTCATTCTCTCCTAAAGAATTAGGAAGGAAGGAAGGATGAAGACGTGAAGACAGTGTCTCTTTGTTTGCTATCAAAGTATGCGGCTAATTATCACAGGACGTTCTGTCAATCACATGGTTTTTATTTCCACTGTGAAATACTGGACAGAGTCCTCCGTCACATACAGTATCTGTGTATTTAACATCATGAAGCGTAACAGGCTCCGCATGTGTTTGTGTGCTGGTGTGTCAGAAAGGGCCAAGCGAGCTGGACCTGACGCTGCAGGAATACTCTGTGACGATTGGCTCAGATCTCTGTGACATCACCTTCCACAACGAGCAGCTGTTCCACTGCACCATCAACAGATCCCTGAGCGCCAGCACTGGAGAACTGCCCGTCACCGTGAGTCCTCACACACACTCACACATACATTCATACACACACACACACACACACACACACACACACACATACACACACACACTCACACACACACACACTCATACACACACACACTCATACACATACACACACACACACTCATACACTCATACACACACACACTCACACACACACACACTCATACACACACACACTCATACACATACACACACACACACTCATACACTCATACACACACACACTCACACACACACACACTCATACACACACACACTCATACACATACACACACACACACTCATACACTCATACACACACACACTCACACACACACACACTCATACACACACACACTCATACACATACACACACACACACTCATACACTCATACACACACACACTCACACACACACACACTCATACACACACACACTCATACACATACACACACACACACTCATACACTCATACACACACACACTCACACACACACACACTCATACACTCATACACAAACACACACACACACTCATACACACACACACTCATACACATACACACACACACACTCACACACTCATACACACACACACTCACACACACACACACTCATACACTCCATACACTCTCTCACACACACACACACACACACACACACACACTCATACACACACTGATACACACACACACACTTACAGCTGTTAGCAGAAAATACAGCCACAAATCCTTGTGCAAAAAAAATAAATAATTCTGACCAAAACTTACACTTACAAAGTCAAAATCTACCCATGTTAGAGAAGTGTCAACTTTTTTTTTTAAAACAAAGACCAAGATCTGCACAGAATCATAAGAGATAAAAACAAAACAAAAAAATTACAAATTACAAAAAACCCCAACATAATCTTACAGAAGAATATGAATGGCACCTCATAGCTTGTGTTTTCTGAAATATGTCTAAATGAGCTCTCTCAGTAATATTTACACACTCATGATAACTCCAATTTTTCCCTCTGTATAAATGACTGCACAACAGCAGATATGCTGAGACAGTGTTTTTGTCCATCCATTGAAAGTCAACAGACTTCAATATCCTTTAAACTGTAAAATATCTACTTTTGTGCTCTAGAACGACCGTTTTTGTTGAACTATCGCTTTAATATAGTCAAACTTGAATATTAAATATATGCAGCATTTGTTTAATAAATTCTGTAACAGAAATGAACATGAAGCATGTTTAAATGCATTAAGAGTATCGTTCAGTGTTCATGGTGATAATTACGTTACTGATGTTATACAGTCCTGAGGCTGCAGTAGTTTAATTAGGAGTATCCTGTGGGTTGATAAGCACCACTGATGCTGATTTACACGGTTACACGTTTCAAAGAAGCGGTCGTTCTGTGTAAAGCAGAGGTTCATCTTCACACCTCACTGTGACCTACAGACTGTGACTGGACCCTGAATGTCTTTATTTTGTGCCTCACACACACACACACCCTCATCATCCGTATCAGTGCGCTGTATCTGACGCTAATCACGCTGCCAGCGTAACGAGACTCTATCCACACTGCAAAAGAGGACGACGCACTGGAATGCGCTGGACGAGACACCAAAACAAGCGTTAATCAAGCCCTCATATCAGCAGTGAAATCCCCTGCGCTTTGTTTGGTCTGACTCTGAAACAGCAGCAGCTCTATTTAACACGCTGCGGTCTGAAGGCCGTGACGCAGCTAATAGAGCAGAGAGAGCACTGAACGTCTGAAGAAACACATGTCAACAAACATCTGAGTCTTGAGGCCCAGTCAAGCATTCAGAGCACTTTCTCATGAGGAACGCTGTTTCATGGGAACGGGAGGACGGCTGTACTTATGCACTGTGTTTAGGCAAGATGTATAGACCTGCATACTGCCAGTTTTATGAACAGGACTAATGGACAGTGACTGCAAACCACAGGATTAGGACGTAAACATGCAAATTCTGCCATCATTTACTTACCGTCATTTCCATCCATGTCTACATGAATCAGATAATGTAAAGGATCTCCCCTCCATACAGTGAACAGAGCATCATAAGTCGCCCAAGAATGTTTATTCAAGTGATCTGAAGATGTATATGTGAAGATTAGACCTAAACATGGTCGCAGAAGCGGGGGGGCTGCCTGGGCCCAGGTTACTTTTGAGGTCGTGTACAAATATGACAAATGGCTACAAAAATACATAGGCTATAGGCTCATATGTGTGCACGAGAAATCATTAAAAAATCGCAATCTCGATTCAAACACACGCAATTCCTAAATGATGATTCTGCTACGTAAATAATTATGCTGATCCAGAGAGAGCAGCGCTCATCATGTAAGCTTTATGTTTGAAACAGTCTACAGTAGGCTACATTTCTGTATTGCAAACATTAAATAATAACGAAAGTATTGGGATAAAATGTTATAGCCCGGATATAATCTCTGATGTTGCGGCAGCTGCAATCAAAATGAGTCATTTTGACCTTTGGAACTAATGTTACACTTCTCATATTATGTTACATTATGCCATTTAGTGGCGACCGTTAAAATGTATTTGATGTCTGAATCATTCATTCAACAAGTCTTCAGTCGTTTATGTCAAATGATTTTTTACATAATGATTTCATTTAAATTAACATTTTTAAATAGACTAATTTATAACATTTTAGGTATTTATAAATAGACTCATTTATAACATCAAATCAAACATTTAGTCAGAAACTCAAGTAAATTAGCCTACATATTATTTTGTTTGGTTGTCTAATGTTTTGTTTTCATAACCTTCTTTGAGTTCGTTCCTCGATCCATGGACCTAAATATCTTAGATTTGATCGGATAATCTTCACTTCCAGCATGGCTGTTCTTCCTACAGCACCCTTCCAGTCATAAAAGATCCTTTTGCACTGAAAACCTGCTTTTATTCAAAATCATTTCATTTGGTTATTGGATCATGGAGAATGATGAGCAGCATGTATCATAAAACTGACTGTGAGAGACACAGACTCAGTTTCATCAGACTCAAATACTATATCAGCACTAGCCAACTGTGAACTAACCTCTGTAGATACAGAATAGAATAGAATAGAATGTTCTGTCTGACATCATGCGTGTGTGTGTGTGTTTGAGGAGCTCAGTGAGATGTGAGTGTGATGCTGTGCCGGTGTGTTGCAGGTGCGTGTGGGTCATTTCCAGAAGGTGATAGCGATGGTGCAGATGGGTGGAGGCAGCGAGCTGGCCATCATCGTCTCCATCGTGGTGTGCTGTGTGCTGCTGCTGCTGTGCACTGTGGGTACGTCTCTCCTCATACATCACTCATCAGACGCTCAGGTGATCTGTGGATCAGCTCATCTGCTGGAGATCACCATCATCTGAGAGAGAGAGTTTCAGATCAGCGCCTCACTCTGATGCTTCTGCTTTGTACTGGTTTTTAATGCAAAAGAGAAGCATTTCCACTACTGATCTCTTGGACTGTTTGGAAGCTGTTGTGTGTGTGTTTGTGTTTCCAGCATGAATAACATCTGTGTGTGTGTGTGTGTGTGTGTTCAGCGCTGGTGGTTTACTGCACTAAGAGCCGCAGGGCAGAGAGGGATTGGCAGAAGACTCTGTTACAGATGGAGGAGATGGAGTCCCAGATCCGTGATGAGATACGCAAAGGTAACACACACACACACACACTCACTCACACACACACACACACACAC
>NW_015644382.1:86235-87451 GCF_001515625.1 Sinocyclocheilus rhinocerous
GATGGACTGTCAGTTTTAGTAGCTGTAATCCCAGCGGGTCAGCACACGTCTCTCACACACTCTTAAAGATCACGTGACGTGTGTGTGTTTATGTTCATGTGTGAGTCTGACAGCAGGAAATGATCACACACTCAGCGAGTGTCATAAATCAGTGTTATTACACTCATCTGTCCTTTAGCCACTCTGTTTTCTTTTGAGTTGTGTAGACAAGATCTGGATACATAGTTCACCTGTCTCTGTCTGCGTTGCTGCTCCACATGGCTTTCTTTCTTCTAGTTAACATAAAAATCTATATAAAATGAATAGTCTATGCTGCAGAGTAGCTTTTATTCAGAGTGGCTTTACATTGCATAAACATTTTATAGATATTTTTTGGGAGTGAAACCATTGGAACACACAAAAATAACAGACTCAAACTGCAGGCATGACTGACCTGTCCTCCACAGCGGCTCATTCATGCTCACAAATATTCATCGGCCACGTGACACTCAATTCTTAAGACCTGTATGTTGTTGTTTTTTTGCCCTTTATGGAGTTTCACGTTTATGTTAATGTTCTGAGGAAAGACAGTCATGCAGGTTTGGTGTGACGTGAGTAACTGATGGCAGAGTTTGCCGCTTTATATGAACTGTTTGCTTATTTCTGGATATTGTGCTGTCTGAAGACATTAATCAGAACATCTGTTTGTACAGTAATGAAGTGTGACCATGTGAATCTGCGGTGAGCAGCGTGTCCAGTTAAAGCAGTAAACACACATGGGTTTGGGTTGAAGTGTGTGATTGTTCTGGTAGTTGGGGGTGTTTGAAAGTGACTCAGAGGAGCTCAGCTTTCTGGATTGCAACATCTCACCATCACCAGCTCTCTCTCACTGCTTCTCTTTTCCTCCTGTTTTATCCTTGGTTTCCTTGGTAATTGAATCCCTGAATATACACAAACATCCTGTGTTGAAACAATAAGAGGATGTCTCACTTCCTGTTATCCCAGCAGGACTTTCCCCACAGCACTGATCTGATATCAGCTCCACTCATGTCCTAAAGACTGGAGACAAATGAGCCGCACTGCTCTCAGATCAGTGGAAAACTGAAGACACACACACGCACACTCATACACACACACACACACACTCTCTCTCTCACACTCACAAGCACACTCATACACACACACACACACTCTCTCTCACTCACACACACACACACACACACTCACACACACTCAC
>NW_015644382.1:88331-88629 GCF_001515625.1 Sinocyclocheilus rhinocerous
CGCGCACACGCACACTCATACACACACACACACACACTCTCTCTCTCACTCACAAGCACACTCATACACACACACACACACACTCTCTCTCTCACTCACACGCACACTCATACACACACACAGACAAACACTCATACACACACACACACACACTCATACACACACACACACACACACACACACACTCAAACACACACTTACACACACACACACACAACACAGACTTTTCACCACAAACCACTGCTTCACATAGACTGTAGTGTGTGTGTGTGTGTGTGTGTGTGTGTGTGTGTGTGTG
>NW_015644382.1:89776-106137 GCF_001515625.1 Sinocyclocheilus rhinocerous
TGTAGTGTGTGTGTGTGTGTGTGTGTGTGTGTGTGTGTGTGTGTGTGTTTGTGTTTGTGTGTGTGTGTGTGTTCTGGTATATATGGTTTATGTTATACAAATGTGCATAATGACATGGTTATTACAACATAAACATGGTTTATGAGGTTTACACTTCCTGTCTCCCTGTAAACCAAAAAGCTTAAAAAAAAAACAAACTACTAAACTGTGTTTTATGAAATTCAACAAATGCCTGTAGTTGTGTGTGAGGGGAGGTTTAGGTGTAGGGTTAGGGTAAGAGGATAGAAAATACAGTTTGTGTGTGTGTGTGTGTGTGTGTGTGTGTGTCCAAAGCCATTTAAAAACCAGCTGCTTCATATTAACACTATAAATCGTGATATTGTCACAGTGAATGAGAGTTTGAGCTGAAACTCATATACAGTGTGAGAATGCCCGTATCCTCATTCAGATGGCAAAGTAAACATGTTTGTATCTCAACGGGAAAATCAGTTCATGCATGAAATGAAGAGCAGGTTTTCGTGTTGGGGCTGATGTTAGTGATCTGGTCAGCTGTGTGATGGCAGCCGTGTGTTTGTGTGTGGCAGGTTTTGCGGAGCTGCAGACTGATATGACGGATCTGACTAAAGAGCTGAGCCGCACACAGGGAATCCCCTTCCTGGAGTACAAGCAGTTCGTCACACGCACCTTCTTCCCCAAGGTCTGGTCACCGCACACATGTGCCATTACAGCTGTACACCAGGGCAAATAAACCTGCAGCAGGTCAAGCCATGAAGTAAAGCTAAATGATGGAAAACGTGAGATTCTCTCAGGAAACACTGAACTTAGTCACATTATTAGATAGAGTTCACTGAGCTTAAACAGACGCTCGGTGATGTTTGATCTTGAGAGTCGATGTGTGCTGTTACTGTGAACTGTAAGCAGTAAAAAAGCCCTAAAAATATATGTTTGGACACTTAAGTCACATTTAAATGAGTGCTGTCAAAACGATTAATCGCGATTAATCGCATCCAAAATAAAAGTTTTTGTTTACATAATATATATGTGTGTACTGTGTATATTTATCATGTATATATAAATACACACATATACAGTATATATTTTGAAAATATTTACATTAATATATTTATATTCATATAATTTATATTATATATACATAACATATTTTTCTTAAATATATAAGTGCATGTGTGTGTATTTATACATATAGATAATAAATATACACAGTACACACACATATATTATGTAAACAAAAACTTTTATTTTGGTTGCGATTAATCACAATTAATCGTTTGACAGCACTCATTTAAATGTATAAATGCCTTACATTATATATCAAACCAAGTAATGTTTATTTTAAAGAAAGATGCACAAGCACACTTTTTCAAGCAAAACATATGCAAAACATAAGGATTAGTATAATTATTATACATCGGATATAACGGCATAGATATTGTTACACTTTCCATCCGATGCTGGTGGATGATGTTGATAGTTCATGTAATTCTCTACATTGACTTCATACATCCACTGAAATCCTTCAGTCATGCTAAATATCACTGTCAGAGCAACTAGTGAAAAGTCCTTGCAAAAAATGCTTGGAAGGCCTACAGCAGTGAGGAAACCTCTAGCCACATTTCTTTAAACAGCACACTTGGTTTGATATTTCTCCAGACAGGAAGCTCAGACTGTGCTTTAAGTGTCCAGAAGTGGCAATTTTCTTATTGAAGACACTGGATTTGAGGATTTGTCCATCAACCACAGTTGTAGAAATGATTTGTAGTTTACTAAAGAGTTAAAGTCTCCAGCCAGGCCAGATGCAGGACTCTCCTCGTCCCCTATTTTTGTTCTCCAGTGAAAACCGCAAATGTTGCAATTTTCCAGTCTTAGTGTCTGCACAATACTGGGCACAGAGACAAGAAACTCCTGAATACTCCCTCCAGCGCACTCACACAATAGACTGCATTTAGGGGAATTCTGTGTGTGTTTGCTGCTAACAGACTTTTACTGTGAGCTCAAACACACTGCAGTCCTGCTCTTGCTCTGCCTGACAGGGGATGGGAATCATAAGAAGCTCAGGTTACAGCTCCATTAATGTGGAGAACGCAGCTATTTAAGAGCGGTTAAGGAAAGTGAAGATGTGAACGAATGCTCCAGCGTTGACTGTGTGTGTGTGTGTGTGTTTGTGCAGATGTGCTCTGACTATGAGAGGCGTCTGGTTCAGCCCATGTATGAGAACGATCCTCTCGGCCCGCGAGCTCTGTCTGAGACGCATCCTCTGCTCCAGGACTGGCAGGTGAGACATGCTACGATCGATGTCCAGAAACCTCCCTGAGCGCTCTCCTGTCGGCTCATTATACCACGGCTCGTGCAGGTCGTGTGTGTTTGCAATAAAGCACAGATTCAGCAGAGTCATCTCTAACAAGAACTCTGTGTTTTTGCGCAATACGCCGTCTTCTGAGGAAGCTCTTGTTTCCTGTCAGCAGCCTTTCTTAATTTTTTTAGATTTTAGCTGAGATTATTTTAGTGGGTCGCTATGAGTTTCATAATGTTTGAAGAATTGTTGCACAGTTGGAAAATGATTATGTGCAATTGTGAAACTGCAGTATTGTATATCGGGGTGTTTTGTAAGATGAAGAATTGATTTGTCAAAAATCACTATTGCAGAATTGCATGAACTAATGACTCATGCCAAACATTATTCTTGAAAGAATGTATAAGGGCATCATTTAGTGTGTTAACAAGTTAATGCACGTTAAGACCCACTGCATGCATGCATACTCACCCTTTAGCAGTTTGGAAATCAATGCTTTATACTGTATTATGTGTCTCTTCTCTCTGTGTAAGTCGTCTAACAGCGTGCGGCCCAACCTGGAGGAGGGAATCACCCTGTTTTCCACTCTCCTCAACAACAAACACTTCCTGGTCACCTTTGTTCACGCTCTCGAGCAGCAGAAAGACTTTGCCGTAAGAGACAGGTGAGTACAGACAAACACAAACGAGAACACTAACAGGATCCAAGCACAGCCCAACGCTCCTGCGACAGTCTGACAGCACAGCTGCTCTACAGACTACTGTTTAGTCTCGTACCCAGAAACCAATGCAGAGATCTTAAGAACATATAATGCAACATCAAGAAAGTTTATATCCTCTAAAGAAACCGATAGTACAAGAACAGAGCTGTCAAATGAGCCCAGGGCCTCGTTTCTAAAAAGCACCAGAGAAGCCATGGCACGAGTCGTGGTGATTTTGTGATCTGTTCCATCATAACTGAAGCAGGGCTTGACAGTGGACCTGGATTTGTGAGAGTAATGACTGTGCACTAACAGACTTATGCAGTCACCATATTATACTTGCATTTCATTTAACACAGTTAATCTTGTGGTAGTTTAATGATTTATTTGCTTTATTAAAAACAATTAAAACAATAATACATAAAATGGATAAATTCAAGAATAAATGAAAAAAATTGTAAGTAAAACAGATGCTATTTGCACTAAGGGAGGCACAGTTTGAGTGCAGCTTGTTCTGCACAAAACTGTTTAATAAGCAGCTCGTTAGGTTGAGAATTTAAGAAAATCACAGTAGATGTTTCACAGCGTCAGCTGCAAGTGTTTAAAAGTGCAAATTGAATACAGTTACAGTAACGGCCGACACTCTACACGGTTACAGCTCAGCGTTTGACATCTCGTAAGTAGCACTTCAAGCACATCCTTATGCATTCATGTGTGTGCAGCTTCAGGAATTGCACTAAAATAACAAAATATTGCTCTTAGAAAATGCTCTGAACGGCTAGAGTACGATCAATCGCTATTGGGAAACCAGGCGCAGATGATTTGGTCCTGGCTGAGATGTTGGAGTTCTTTGACTTTTGTTTCTTGGCAGTAATTACGCCCTGCGTTGCAGTAATTGATCAGCACTTTCGCTGTGATTTCTAGGGCCCGTGTTGTCACGTGTGTCTGATTAGCTGCAGTGTTGGTGTCCGGTGAGGGAGCGCTTCCTCTGTGTGGAGTTATTCACCGACTCTATCCACACCACCGTCAGTGTGAATGTTCTCAATTACCGATGTGTCCGCATTCTTTCATTGACGTTTAGGTGCAATCTTGCCTCTCTGCTTACGATTGCCCTCCATGGTAAACTGGAGTACTACACCAGCATCATGAAGGAGTTGCTAGTGGATTTGATCGACGCTTCAGCCTCCAAAAACCCCAAACTGATGCTGCGCCGAACAGAGTCAGTGGTGGAGAAGATGCTCACCAACTGGATGTCCATCTGCATGTACAGCTACCTTAAGGTTTGTGAAGAGTTCAGCAGCTGATTTTACTGTTTGGCTTCAGTTCATCGACTGTACGAGCGCGTCCGTTTCTCTCGCACCCTCAGGAGACGGTCGGCGAGCCGTTCTTCCTGCTGCTGTGCGCCATCAAGCAGCAGATCAACAAGGGCTCGATCGACGCCATCACGGGGAAGGCGCGCTACACGCTCAACGAGGAGTGGCTCCTTCGAGAAAACATCGAAGCCAAACCGCAGGTGAGCTCCAACACACACCACTGACCTTTCTTTCCACCTGTGAAATCACACTGTTTGGCCTCTCATCTCCTCCGTCTAACTTCCAGAACATCAACGTCTCCTTCCAAGGCTTCGGTATGGACTCAGTGAGCGTACGTGTGATGAACACGGACACCATCTGTCAAGTGAAGGACAAAATACTAGAGGCCTTTTACAAGAACCTGCCCTTTTCTCAGTGGCCTCGAGAAGAGGATGTTGATCTGGGTAAAGAATCTCTGAGCATGGTGAAATCAAGTTGTTTAGAGCAGACAGACTTGTTAAGCATTGCATCAGAAGAATCAGAACAGGGTAGATATCACAAACTGAATTAACAAGCGAGATATGAGGATGAAAAGTTACATTTTTATTTGTGACATGTGGCTGCTTTCATACAGCTCATGCTCTTCTGTGTTGTGTGAGATGTTGAGAAATTTGACTGAATTTGACCCAGAAGATCATTTGACTATTCAAATATGGGACCAGTCCTAACAGACCTTCCATCCATCAGTAAATGTGTCAATAAAACAACAAAACTGACAAGGAGTCACTACTCCTAATTTGTCTTTTTACTTTAATAATTATTATTTTATAATTAGCTTTCCTAATTGAAAAATAATTCAAAGCCATTTGCCATTGTTTTTACTGAATTTTATTTTATTTTAAAGCTGCAGCCCCTAACTTTTTTTTGTTGTTGTTAAAAAAGATCCAAAATCAATATTTGAGCAAGTACATAACCAGCCAGTGTTCAAAACTATCTCCGGTAAGCTTGTTTTCTAATTTGAGTGGTACTGGTAGGTTTTCGCAGGAAATACAAGCATGCCGCCGTTCTTCTTTGCATCATTGCGTCATGTCTGTAAACATAAAGAAGTTGTCCCGGCTAGTAGGTTATATTGCACGTGAGGATGCTACAGACTTTTCTCACAGCATCTGGAATAATTAAACTTGATGGCGGATTGTAATCCAGAAAGATTCATACGACAGTCATCAGTGACAACTGGAGATTCACCCGTAGTCACTAGTAGTTTACAGATAACCTAATACACACTAAATACACGTAGTCACATAATGCTGATGAAGGTAAGATTAACATTTTGAGAACAGAGTATAACAGTAATAATAGTTTGCACGGTTTGATGTGATATGAGCTAAGCGATCGTTAGATTTAATCACCTCTGGTAGCACAATTTATTGTAATGCTTTTTTCCTCAGTTGGTAAGAACAAAAGTGGCAGACATGTTACTTACTCATATTACTTACAATATCTGGTGAAAATTCTTATTTGGGTCATACTTCCAAGACGTAGAATCTGTGATTCCTAAGTACAGGATCCACACCGGTGTGGTGACTGACAGCCACACATTAGATTCATCGGCGCTGGAGCCGTGCCGGCGCACAACCCACGTAAATAAGATAATTCTGCAAAAAAATTGCAATTGCAGGTTTCAAACTCAGATGGCGACAAAGAGGCAAAACTTACGGACTCCAGCTTTAAATATGTAAATGCATATGTTTTAATATGAAAAAGATGTGTATTCAAGTGTAATGTCATTAATGTCAGTTTATGAAGGGACTTGTCCTGTTTTCTGAATGAATGAAGGGTTAGGTTGAGACTCTAGTAGTGATTGTGGTGGCTCACTGTGATTGGTCTGTCCCGATCAGAGTGGTTCCCAGAGGGCCGCAGCAGCAGAATCCTGCAGGATCTGGACAACACGTCTGTCATGGAGGACGGCAGAAAAAAACTCAACACCGTCTTCCACTATCAGGTGTGTGTGTGTGTGTGTGTGTGTGCAAACTTTCGGAAATTATGTTTTATTAACAAGGTTTGGGAGGAGCGCGTCAGATACTTAGCCTAATTAACACAGGTGGAGCGAACTCAAGTTAACCCTCTAAGCGCCAAAGTCGCAAAATTGCACGCACCGTCATACTTAGTCAAATAGACTGTAGTTCCTAATATGGTGTAATATCTCATTTGTATTCCCTACCACTAGATGGCAGACATGTAGTACTTCGATTCTAGACCAAAATTACGTCACCTTCCTATTCAAAGTGTTGAGGAAAGAGCAGAGCAAGTGAGCTTTCGTGTCATTGATGCGGAAGCAGTTCAGTTCATAGCGTGCGGGTAAGCTGTGAGATTTGTGAGAGAAAATCACCAAATGGCTAATAAAAAGTTGTACCGTGAGGATGTGTTGCAAATGTTATTCGCCGATTCTGACTCTGAAGGGGAATATTTGCCTTTTGGAAATGACGATCGGTCGTCTAATAATCGCGCTTCTCCCGGTACATCTTTGCAGCGCAATGGTGCCGCCGTGCAAGGCGAGAGTATTCACGAAGCACAAACAGGTGATAATTTCGGCCCTTTGCCCAATGGAGATGGGGGTGGCAGGGCAATATCTATTATTTCCTGAATATTACTGATGAACTGATCAAAAAGTAGGCTACTGTTCACATGCGTTTTACTACTATATAGTATAGTAATAATTTAGTACTTTCTCCCGTTTTATTGTTGGTTTCCTGATCATTTGGAATGAGGATAAAAAGACAAAAAAACATGCAACTAAGTTGAAACATCAATTCAATATCTATTATTTCCTGAATCTTATGACATTCAAGAGGGCCGCCCCCTGGTGACGTCATAATATGCGTCAAAATCCAGCATTTTTCATTACTTACCTCTATCCATTAACGGTTTATCAGCATCCCTCCTCCGCCCCATCTCCTCACTTTGAGTTCATACTACACTTATACGGGGGGGGGTTCTTTAGGTTCGGGGCTTTCCCGAGCTCAGAGCATTTCCCCGGACAGCACGCCAAATATGCATCACCATACTTCAGCTAATTATATGTAAGCGTGAATTCGTGAAATGGGATTTCCGCAGAATTTGATAACCTACTTCTCTGTTTTACCCCTTCTCTGTTTGTTTGATTAATATTTTGTCTAAATTGATAATGCCTTTAGCTGCCATGACTCTTGAGACAATTGTAACGCATTTTGACCATATTTAAGTCCATTACACTGAATTCAGCAGATTTTCCCCCCAAATTAGTGCAGAATTAGTGCTAGAAACTGGCTAATTCACACAGAGCCAACATGGAACCCATGGACAAACACATTCAGGCCCATATTGAGCATACATCGGCCCTGCCATGAAATGCTGGCAGTGTGACCCAGAGAATAGCTCTGTGCGCATCACCCTAATGACCTCTGACCTGTCTCTTGCAGATCCCAGATGGAGCGTCACTGGCCATGAGCATGAAGGACAAGAGAGAGAACACACTGGGCCGAGGTGAGGATCACACCGACCTCACATACAAACCATATCCTACAAACACAGTTACAATCAACTTTTGTTCTGTTGATTCACAGTGAAAGATCTGGACACAGAGAAATATGTTCATCTGGTGAGTGTGCTGACGTCTCTCTCACACTAGAGTTTTCACATGTGTTCGGTCATCATCTGTGCCATACTGATAATCAAGAATCATATTTGATCAGTGATCTCGATTGCTCAAACTAGCTGTTGTAAGCAGATTTTATCATGGTCACGACTCACATAATCCAGCAGTTCTTCACTGGGCTTATACAGTAATGGGAGTTAGTCTTATAAAGCATCTCTCATAAACTCTGGTCAAACACTCTCTCTAGACAAAGACTAGACAAAGATTGTCAGACCCTTCAAACCCAAATGACAGAAAATCCGACCAATCACATCTCTCATTTGCACTGTGGGGTTTGGCCTTCAGTTTCACAACTTCACAGCTGAGGAAAAAAAAAAAGGTTACGTGATTGCCATGATAAAACATTGTTTGGCAACGCAACAGAGAATGATCTGAAAGGTGATATCAGTTGGGTCTCTCAAACAGTGTTCATGGGAAACGATTAATAACTGGCCTAAAGCACTGATTGAATTAGAAAATAGCATGTGAGGAATTACAGCAAAACGCTTCCCAGAACTGTGAACAGAAGAGCAGTTACAGCTTAGGTCACTTAAGTCAGACTGTGTTACACTGATAGTAGCAGTGGATATACGTAATCACTCTGAGCTGGTGGATTGATGATTTCTGGGTAACGGCTCGATGCTGTGGTTTGCCTGCAGGTGCTGCCACACGACGAGCTGACAGAGAGCAGGAAGTCCCACAGACACAGTCACAGGAAGAAGGTGTTACCTGAGATCTACCTGACACGCCTGCTCTCCACTAAGGTAACGCTCGACTCTGCTGTCTGTGCGATGCTCTGCAGATACAAACAGTCACAAGATTCCAGAGCAATAACAATAAGCATCAGTGCAGAATACCCTACTGACCTTCTAAAGACTCGGAGGGTGGAGAAATGAGAAAAGGTTACTTTCACAATTCAGAGCCTCTTCTCCAGTCCACACGCAGCACTCGATGAAACCGTAACATCCACTCAGAATGAGCTTTACTGCCAAATACACGGCAAACAGAAGCTTCCAGAATATAACAACAAGACACAAGCTATGTTTCCATCCAAAGATTTGAATTAAACTTATGCTCAAAACTGGAATATCGCATAAAACATTTGGGAATAAAGCACTGTTTCCATCCAACGAGTCAAAGAGAACAAAATCGTCACTTCCTGATAAACTGGCACTAAATATCCCTAAGAAAACTAGGAGAAGCCACTGAATATAATAATTTTCATATATGATAAATGGCTTGCGCCTCAGAGCGAGCAGACGTAACACAATAAATGCTGTCAGTGCTTTCGGAGGTGTAAGACAATTATACAGAAATACTTTGACGACAGATTTAGCTCAGACCTTTCAGAATGACCATAACAACATATAGATGCTGTGAACCAGATCGGTCCGCTGCTAGTCAAGTTATCCCGTCTCATAGCACAAAGTCACATGACTTTTTCGATGCGCATGGAGGAATTTATTCGGTAAATGTGTTTCCATCGTAGTTTATGCACATTTTTTCTTATCTGATAAAAAGTTTATCCTACTCAAATTCTACGTTTTTAGAATTTATGCGCATCTTGGCGTTTCCATCCAGCGTTTTTTATGCGATATTCCAAAATGTGCATAAAAATAGATGGATGGAAACAGACAATAGAGGTAAAATAAAAATATGATAAAGGATAAAAAGGTAAAACAAAACTAGAGTACACTGCTATGTCTGGATATATGGTTCTGTGCAGAACACAGGCTTAATTTAGTGCAGAAGCTGACCCATGTCTACAGATAGATTCTTGTGCAAGTCTCTGGTCTGTCCAGATGCAGCAGGATATAACACAATCTCTACTGCATCACCCACCGGACCCAGCGTTTGCTCAATCCGGCAGGGTCCTTCAGGGCCACCACAAACATGAGCTCATCAACACACCGCATGTTTCAAAGGGACAGTAGATGTTGGGAAAAGGTCATGAAGACAAATGATGTGAATGTGTTTGTCTTGCACAGGGAACCCTGCAGAAGTTCCTGGATGATCTGTTTCAAGCCATCCTCAGCATTCCTCCAGAGAAACCACCGCTAGCTATCAAATACTTCTTTGACTTCCTAGAAGAACAGGCGGACAAGCGCGGCATAACCGACCCCGACACGTTACACATCTGGAAGACCAACAGGTATGGATTCACAGAACCATGAGGCGTTTTAAACTTCCTGCTGTCATTCTGCACAGTCCATGTTTCATGGAAATGTAATAACTTGCTCCGCCGCTGTCAATTAATTGCTGATCACTAAGGTCGCTTACTGTTCAAGTCCTTGCAACCAAATACTTGTCAGGCAGAGGCACTTTTTACCATCCATTCAGATCCCTGTGGACGAAACAAGTCCCTGCAGCACATTGCAGAAGTTAAAGGGGTTTGCTGTTGACTACTGTGATCTACAGTGAGATTGATACGAGCTCTAGCTAAGGATCCTGAAGGAGAAAGAGCAGGAGCAGTGGATGAGTGTTAACTGTGATGTTCTCTGCGTGTCTCTCTGCAGCTTGCCTCTGCGCTTCTGGGTCAATATCCTGAAGAACCCTCAGTTTGTGTTTGATATCGATAAGACGGATCACATGGACGCGTGTCTGTCTGTCATCGCTCAGGCTTTCATTGACGCCTGCTCACTCTCTGACCTGCAGCTGGGCAAAGTAAGAACACACACACATGTTGGGTTTCCATGTTTTATGGGTTCATTCCATAGGCGTAATGTTTTTTTCTACTGTACAAACTGTATTTTCTATCCTCTTTAACCCTACACCTAAACCTACCCCTCACACACAACTACATGCACTCTTAGATTCTCAAAACACTTCATTATGTGTGATTTATAAGCTTCTGTCCTCATGGAGAACAAAAAATGTCCCCACATAGTCAATATCTACTGGTATTACTATCCATGTGGAGATATTTGGTCCTCATAATTTAAGGAATGCCAATACACACACACACAAGCATATCTCATAACAATTTCTATGTGTTTCTGTATGGCTGAACGAATATAAACATGTTTCTGTCCATATATGGAAATGGCAGCATTCATCACAGGAGCATCTCTTCATGTGACATCAGAAGAGAAAAGTCAAGTGAACTCTTTAAATGAGCAGTGTGAGAGAATGAGGGAATGACCTTTGTGGTCAGATTCTCTCGCACTGTAGTTTCTGCCATTCATGTCTGAAGGTGTAGTCACCTTTGTGAGCAAAAACAGGTCCATTGTGTATTGTCAAGTATGAAGCACAGCTCACACAGAAGTCACTTTCAAACCAAGCAGCTATCTGGTGGTCAGCGCTACAAATTCATGTGACCAAACTGAAAATGAGCAAAACCTACATGGGGAAGTTACATGGGGAGATTCCTGTTGGAATGACTGGATATCGCATGCAGAATTTTGCAGAGCAATGTGAGCGCATCTCAAGGATTAAACCAGACAAGAAGTAGAGAGGAGAAATGTAGAAAACAGGTCACATACATTTTCAGCTGTTCAAACCAGTGTGAATTTTGCAGGAACTAATATGGTCTGAACCAAAAAAAAAGGATTGCAGTAGGTTTGATTTGAATATATTTACTGATTATAGTTGAGCATACAGATGGTAAATCCCTGGCTGAGTCTTGATCATTAATGACACATTATAATCTCTCCAATCACAAACAAAACACAGGAAATCAGTGGAGCAAATCATGCAGCGTCGTACACATTCTGCATCTGATCGATTGCTTGCTTTATTACAGGATTCTCCCACCAATAAGCTGCTGTATGCCAAAGAGATCCCGGAGTATAAGAAGAGAGTGCAGTGTTACTACAAGCAGATTCAAGAGATGGCGCCGCTGAGCGAGCAGGAAATGAACGCTCACCTGGCCGAGGAGTCGCGGGTGAGCCGAGCGCACACTTCTGATTACGAGATGATATAAAGAATCACGCAGTTGAGATTTGCTTTGTAGTATTGCATATATCGCTTTATGTGAGTAAGATTGGATATACTGTACTTATAGTAGCTGTACATGTTAATAATTATTCATTCTATCCACTGCATTTATACATTTGAAATATGCCAGAATGCAAAAATATCAAGTACATATAAAATATATACATTTGTAAACTTACAAAGAATTTCTGAATGCTTTTTGCTGCAGAGATACAGGAATGAGTTCAACACTAACCTGGCCGTAATGGAAGTCTACAAGTATGCCAAGAGATATCGCAATCAGGTGAGTCGTTCCTCCTGCTGTCTGTCCGCACACCTGCGGTGGCATAACTGTCCTGAGCGTGTGTGAGCGTGTGTAAGTGTGTGTTACCGTGAGTGTGTGTCTAAAGCCCTATTCGCACGGGATTAGTATTACCTGGTGACCTCCAGTCATTTGTAATAATTGCGGAGGTTGTCTGTGATCTTAATCCCGTGAGAATCGGCCATGTCTGTAATTCGTAAAGTAAAAAGTGTGTGTGTGTGTGAGCGTGTGTGTGTGTGTAAGCATGTGTGAGTGTCTGTGAGTGTAAGCGTGTGAGTGTGTGTGAGTGTAAGCATGTGAGTGTGTGTGTGAGTGTGTCTGAGTGTAAGCATGTGTGTGTGTAAGGGTGTGTAAGCGCGTGTGAGCATGTCTGAGTGTAAGCGTGTGAGTGTGTGTAAGCGTGTGTGAGTGTGCGTGAGTGTAAGCGTGTGAGTGTGTGTAAGCGTGTGTGAGTGTGCGTGAGTGTAAGCGTGTGAGTGTGTGTAAGCGTGTGTGAGTGTGCGTGAGTGTAAGCGTGTGAGTGTGTGTAAGCGTGTGTGAGTGTGCGTGAGTGTAAGCGTGTGAGTGTGTGTAAGCGTGTGTGAGTGTGCGTGAGTGTAAGCGTGTGAGTGTGTGTAAGCGTGTGTGAGTGTGCGTGAGTGTAAGCGTGTGAGTGTGTGTAAGCGTGTGTGAGTGTGCGTGAGTGTAAGCGTGTGAGTGTGTGTAAGCGTGTGTGAGTGTGCGTGAGTGTAAGCGTGTGAGTGTGTGTAAGCGTGTGTGAGTGTGCGTGAGTGTAAGCGTGTGAGTGTGTGTAAGCGTGTGTGAGTGTGCGTGAGTGTAAGCGTGTGAGTGTGTGTAAGCGTGTGTGAGTGTGCGTGAGTGTAAGCGTGTGAGTGTGTGTAAGCGTGTGTGAGTGTGCGTGAGTGTAAGCGTGTGAGTGTGTGTAAGCGTGTGTGAGTGTGCGTGAGTGTAAGCGTGTGAGTGTGTGTAAGCGTGTGTGAGTGTGCGTGAGTGTAAGCGTGTGAGTGTGTGTAAGCGTGTGTGAGTGTGCGTGAGTGTAAGCGTGTGAGTGTGTGTAAGCGTGTGTGAGTGTGCGTGAGTGTAAGCGTGTGAGTGTGTGTAAGCGTGTGTGAGTGTGCGTGAGTGTAAGCGTGTGAGTGTGTGTAAGCGTGTGTGAGTGTGCGTGAGTGTAAGCGTGTGAGTGTGTGTAAGCGTGTGTGAGTGTGCGTGAGTGTAAGCGTGTGAGTGTGTGTAAGCGTGTGTGAGTGTGCGTGAGTGTAAGCGTGTGAGTGTGTGTAAGCGTGTGTGAGTGTGCGTGAGTGTAAGCGTGTGAGTGTGTGTAAGCGTGTGTGAGTGTGCGTGAGTGTAAGCGTGTGAGTGTGTGTAAGCGTGTGTGAGTGTGCGTGAGTGTAAGCGTGTGAGTGTGTGTAAGCGTGTGTGAGTGTGCGTGAGTGTAAGCGTGTGAGTGTGTGTAAGCGTGTGTGAGTGTGCGTGAGTGTAAGCGTGTGAGTGTGTGTAAGCGTGTGTGAGTGTGCGTGAGTGTAAGCGTGTGAGTGTGTGTAAGCGTGTGTGAGTGTGCGTGAGTGTAAGCGTGTGAGTGTGTGTAAGCGTGTGTGAGTGTGCGTGAGTGTAAGCGTGTGAGTGTGTGTAAGCGTGTGTGAGTGTGCGTGAGTGTAAGCGTGTGAGTGTGTGTAAGCGTGTGTGAGTGTGCGTGAGTGTAAGCGTGTGAGTGTGTGTAAGCGTGTGTGAGTGTGCGTGAGTGTAAGCGTGTGAGTGTGTGTAAGCGTGTGTGAGTGTGCGTGAGTGTAAGCGTGTGAGTGTGTGTAAGCGTGTGTGAGTGTGCGTGAGTGTAAGCGTGTGAGTGTGTGTAAGCGTGTGTGAGTGTGCGTGAGTGTAAGCGTGTGAGTGTGTGTAAGCGTGTGTGAGTGTGCGTGAGTGTAAGCGTGTGAGTGTGTGTAAGCGTGTGTGAGTGTGCGTGAGTGTAAGCGTGTGAGTGTGTGTAAGCGTGTGTGAGTGTGCGTGAGTGTAAGCGTGTGAGTGTGTGTAAGCGTGTGTGAGTGTGCGTGAGTGTAAGCGTGTGAGTGTGTGTAAGCGTGTGTGAGTGTGCGTGAGTGTAAGCGTGTGAGTGTGTGTAAGCGTGTGTGAGTGTGCGTGAGTGTAAGCGTGTGAGTGTGTGTGAGCATGTGTGTGTGTGTGTGTGTGTGTGTAAGCGTGTGTGAGTGTCTGTGAGTGTAAGCGTGTGAGTGTGTGTGAGTGTAAGCATGTGAGTGTGTGTGTGAGTGTGTCTGAGTGTAAGCATGTGTGTGTGTAAGGGTGTGTAAGCGCGTGTGAGCATGTCTGAGTGTAAGCGTGGGAGTGTGTGTAAGCGTGTGTGACCGTGTGTGAGTGTAAGCGTGTGAGTGTAAGCATGTGAGTGAGTGTGTCTGAGTGTAAGCATGTGTGTGTGTAAGGGTGTGTAAGCGCGTGTGAGCATGTCTGAGTGTAAGCGTGGGAGTGTGTGTAAGCGTGTGTGACCGTGTGTGAGTGTAAGCGTGTGAGTGTAAGCATGTGAGTGAGTGTGTCTGAGTGTAAGCATGTGTGTGTGTAAGGGTGTGTAAGCGCGTGTGAGCATGTCTGAGTGTAAGCGTGGGAGTGTGTGTAAGCGTGTGTGACCGTGTGTGAGTGTAAGCGTGTGAGTGTAAGCATGTGAGTGAGTGTGTCTGAGTGTAAGCATGTGTGTGTGTAAGGGTGTGTAAGCGCGTGTGAGCATGTCTGAGTGTAAGCGTGGGAGTGTGTGTAAGCGTGTGTGACCGTGTGTGAGTGTAAGCGTGTGAGTGTAAGCATGTGAGTGAGTGTGTCTGAGTGTAAGCATGTGTGTGTGTAAGGGTGTGTAAGCGCGTGTGAGCATGTCTGAGTGTAAGCGTGGGAGTGTGTGTAAGCGTGTGTGACCGTGTGTGAGTGTAAGCGTGTGAGTGTAAGCATGTGAGTGAGTGTGTCTGAGTGTAAGCATGTGTGTGTGTAAGGGTGTGTAAGCGCGTGTGAGCATGTCTGAGTGTAAGCGTGGGAGTGTGTGTAAGCGTGTGTGACCGTGTGTGAGTGTAAGCGTGTGAGTGTAAGCATGTGAGTGAGTGTGTCTGAGTGTAAGCATGTGTGTGTGTAAGGGTGTGTAAGCGCGTGTGAGCATGTCTGAGTGTAAGCGTGGGAGTGTGTGTAAGCGTGTGTGACCGTGTGTGAGTGTAAGCGTGTGAGTGTAAGCATGTGAGTGAGTGTGTCTGAGTGTAAGCATGTGTGTGTGTAAGGGTGTGTAAGCGCGTGTGAGCATGTCTGAGTGTAAGCGTGGGAGTGTGTGTAAGCGTGTGTGACCGTGTGTGAGTGTAAGCGTGTGAGTGTAAGCATGTGAGTGAGTGTGTCTGAGTGTAAGCATGTGTGTGTGTAAGGGTGTGTAAGCGCGTGTGAGCATGTCTGAGTGTAAGCGTGGGAGTGTGTGTAAGCGTGTGTGACCGTGTGTGAGTGTAAGCGTGTGAGTGTAAGCATGTGAGTGAGTGTGTCTGAGTGTAAGCATGTGTGTGTGTAAGGGTGTGTAAGCGCGTGTGAGCATGTCTGAGTGTAAGCGTGGGAGTGTGTGTAAGCGTGTGTGACCGTGTGTGAGTGTAAGCGTGTGAGTGTAAGCATGTGAGTGAGTGTGTCTGAGTGTAAGCATGTGTGTGTGTAAGGGTGTGTAAGCGCGTGTGAGCATGTCTGAGTGTAAGCGTGGGAGTGTGTGTAAGCGTGTGTGACCGTGTGTGAGTGTAAGCGTGTGAGTGTAAGCATGTGAGTGAGTGTGTCTGAGTGTAAGCATGTGTGTGTGTAAGGGTGTGTAAGCGCGTGTGAGCATGTCTGAGTGTAAGCGTGGGAGTGTGTGTAAGCGTGTGTGACCGTGTGTGAGTGTAAGCGTGTGAGTGTAAGCATGTGAGTGAGTGTGTCTGAGTGTAAGCATGTGTGTGTGTAAGGGTGTGTAAGCGCGTGTGAGCATGTCTGAGTGTAAGCGTGGGAGTGTGTGTAAGCGTGTGTGACCGTGTGTGAGTGTAAGCATGTGAGTTTGTGTGTGTGAGTGTGTCTGAGTGTAAGCATCACACTCAGTGAGTGTGTGTGTGTGTGTGTAAGTGTGTGTGACCGTGTGTGAGTGTGTGTGTGTGAGCGTGTGTGAGTGT
>NW_015644382.1:106148-106581 GCF_001515625.1 Sinocyclocheilus rhinocerous
CACAAAGTTTCCTGTGAGGGGTAGGTTTAGGGGTAGGGTTGGTGTAGGGCAGTAGCACATACAGTTTGTACAGTATAAAAACCATTACGCCTATGGAATGTCCCCATAACGTGATGAATACACAACATGTGTGAGTGTGTGTGTGTGTGTGAGTGTAAGCGTGTGTGTGTGAGCGTGTGTGAGTGTAAGCGTGTGTGTGTGTGAGTGTGTCTGAGTGTAAGCATGTGTGTGTGTGAGCGTGTGTAAGGGTGTGTAAGCGCGTGTGAGCATGTCTGAGTGTAAGCGTGTGAGTGTGTGTAAGCGTGTGTGAGTGTGTGTGAGCATGTGTGAGTGTAAGTGTGTGTGTGTGAGTGTGTGTGTGTGTATGAGTCTGTGTGTGTGTGTGTGTGTGAGTGTGTCTCTCTCTGTGTGTGTGTGTGTCTCTGTGTGTGTG
>NW_015644382.1:106982-123100 GCF_001515625.1 Sinocyclocheilus rhinocerous
AGCTTGTGTGTGTGTGTGTGTGTGTGAGCATGCCGGCAGCAGGATGCAGATGCCCCGGACAGATGTGAAGGTCCATTCTTGAGCCATGATTGAGCTCATTTCTGATGACAGCTGTGCTCTGAATAGGGCTCCTTTGACCTGAAAGTGCAATCGCATGGGGGTTTGCAAAACAATGCTGATTATTGTGAATGTGCAGAGCACTGCACGAGTGTGAACGAGCCGGATTGTGTTTAAATTCTCTCTCTTTCACGTTGGTCAAAGAACTGTTTTTTTTTTTTTTTTTTTTTCCAACTTAAATGCATTTAGTTTTGCAATCTGAACAGATAACGCTACATGTGCTCATTTCAGATGTAAAGGTGAAGTATGCAGTTCCTGCCTAATGTCATCTAGTGGAACTACTAAAATAATGCATATTCAAACAACCTTTGCAAATGCCCCTTTCACTCATCACACCTTTATGTTTACTCTTATCTTTACACTATCTTACTATTTTATCTGGGGCTTGAGAGTGAAGGGCTAACGTGAGTTTAGCAAGAAGAAACTCTGCAAGTTTGTCGGCTCTATTGAATTCCAAACGTACCATCAAATTCTTGTAAAAACACTGCCAGTGTTTAAACTTGTTTTTCCACATTGTCTGTCTCGGCATAATTTGGCAAATATTTGAATTTTGACTTCTGTGCACTGAATCTGAATTTTTTTCCCATGCACCACGTCAACCATGTTCAACAGTCAGCCTGCTACAGTGCCCAAACTCAGTCTGTTACAGTAGCCACACCCCAAACCCCGCCTGATACAGTGGCAAACGGTAAAACTGTTTGCACTACAAACCAGTGTGTTCATAATAAAGATAATACATTAAAATAAAAAGGTAAGACTGACCAATTTGCAGTATCAAGCAGCAAAACGAGCTGATTTATACAGCTAAAAATAGCTGGACACGGATGACACCGGAAGCTAGTCCCATAAAAATTACAAATAGCCGCGCTCGCGCTTACAGCAAGCTGAAATTCTGCAGTTTTAGTACTTGGCTCAAGTCCAAGACCATGTTTTCAGGAGCGTTTCACTTTGGACTGAACTTGAATGAGCCGGTCTCAACCAGTCATAGAAAATATGGTGATCCGAATGCTTTAGATGCTGTATTTTAAAGCAAATAAACTGATAGAAATGATTTTGTGATCTTTGGCTGTGTTTGAGGCTGTGAGTAGTGCGTCTCTGATGACATTTAATGATTTACTTCATAAAAGTGACATCTTGAACATTTTCAGTGTCGGCCCTATGTTACAAAATGTTCCATTAATGTGTTCAGTGAAAGCAGTGTGAACACAGACTCACAGAGACTCATGCATGTTGGAATCCTGTCATAGTCCCATCTCCTCTAACTGATGTCAGAATACCTTTGAAAAAGACTTCAAATAAACTGTAAGTATATATTGATGTGTGTGTCTCAGGTGGTGAGCGCGCTGGACTCGAGCCCGACGGCTCGACGCACTCAGCTGCAGCACAAGTTTGAGCAGGTCATTGCGCTGGTGGAAGACAACATCTATGAGTGCAGCAGTGAGGCCTGAGCGCCGCCTCCAAGGACAGAAGCCCTGACGCCCATATCTGATCAAAACTGTCCCACATTCACTGAATCAATGTGGATAATCAAGTGAAGCGAGGGGGAAACGTCCATAATGTTTCACCGCTTGTTCTTGCTATGATGAGTTTGTTGGTTTTCAATCACTATAGTATTCCACTATTGACTTTGAACTAGGAGTTCGTTTAATTAATTGTGGACTCCAGGGTCCTGAGGCCTGCAGTCATGTGACGCACTGACCCCACGCTGGGGGAGAGCCACTTATGCACTGGATTATACAAGACCTTCTCCATAGCAATATTTATAGCTGTATGATGATTTCATAGTGTTATTTGAATAACGTTTCTGATGGGATATTTGTGCCTGCACTGTTCAACGGCAGTCCATTTTAATTCCACGATGCCTTGGACTACAAGTTACTATATGATTAACATATAATAGGCTTGAATGAGACTGTTGCATTTGTATTAATTATTATTATTTGAAGGGTTTGGGTCTTTCTTTGGGTCCAAACCAAAGTGTGTGCATCATTTTTGTAGATATTCTGCTGGAAATGTTTAATTTTTTTGGAGAAAGAGGGAAATTTTATCAATAAAGACAAACTTTACTAAAACATTGTGTAATGTTCCCAGTTCTTTGTCACATCCAAGCACATTTTAGTAAACATTTTTTGTTTTACATGAGCCTTTATTTCTGCTTTGCCTCTATATTTTGTAATCTGCAGACAAATTCATGTCTTTACACATGAGCATATTTAACCATAATTCTTCCATAGACGACATTTACATCTAAACGTTCAGAGAATTGTTTCGCTGGGTGTGTGGTGAATCTCCTGAGGTCTCGTCTGGCTTCAGCACTCAGTCTCACGTCTGGTCAACATCAAACTTTATAAAGAAACAGCACATAGACTCAGAACATAAGCCTACAAAAGGTTATCCGGTGAAAATCAGAACTTTACAAAATCATAACTGACTATAGCTAAATATTCATCTAACAGCTGGAGTATCAGGCAGAACCAATGGAGCAGCTGTTGAGATAAACACATAGAGATGCCATCAAGTTACTAAACACATACACAATCACCTGCAGTACAAACATACACTATAACTATAACTATAGAGATCTGGTTGGCCAGTTTTTGCAAAACGTGTAAGATTCAAGGGCAGACATGTGTGAAGTAGTAGATGTAGTTGTTGGCTGGATGAGCGGAAGCCGAGTAGATGTGGAGTGACATATTTGGCCTGTAGGAGGCTGCTGGGTGGATTTGTCCAGCTGTCGGTCAGGCGGGAGCCACCTGACTGGACGAGACCACCGAGGACTGAGTCTTACTGGAGGCCGTCATGCTGGTCTCCTCCTCACCAAACGGGTTCTTTCCACAGCAGACCGTAGTGAGCATGCAGTTCCTGAACTGGACCAATGCAAACACATCCAGGATTATATACAGCAGACATCAGTTCCAACCCTGCTTCAACAAACCTGCCTGTTGTAGCTACTCTGTTAGGTAAAATGGTAAGTAACAAGGCTATGAAGTTGAACTGTTCAGTGTATTAGCCATTAGCCTGCAAGCTTATTAGATGTCGTATGACGTTTGATCATTTGGTAAGAACATGCAATAAAGATGTTGAGATCCACCCTACAACTTGTGACAGGCACAGCCCTGATGTTCCTTCTTTTACATTTTAATAACAAACTATATCAGTTCAGCCAGTTACTCTTAGAATACTGAATACTCTTCAGTGTTGTTCATAATGTATGAGGGAGTCATTGAATTATTCACTCAACCCTTTTATTCTAAAACACTGATTCATTCAGGAATGAAAGAGCATGAGCATGAACTTCTGTGTGCTGCTTGAATACACACAACAGTTCGTTCTGCTGTGTCTTTCTTTAGAACTGTTTTTAGTTAGTATACTTAGTACGTAGTACATGATTTAGAACAGTCTCACCTGTCTGTTGAGTACGATGTAGATGACCGGGTTGTAAAGCGCTGCACTCTTAGCAAAGAAAGCAGGTATTGTCATGACTACAGGACCAAACTCTGCCCCCTGATTACCAAAGATATACCAGGCCACGCTGGCATACGGCACCCAGCACACTAAGAATGAGATCACCATGACAACCACCATACGTGTCACTTCCCGTTCGGCCCTCTGGGTCGTCTCTGATTCCTGCTGCTGAGCAGCGGCCTAACGACAGAAAACAATGAGCACAATATGTGCTGTTCATGGTCCTGGATGCTGATTGGGTCAGTGGTCCAGCTGTGTTGACGATATATGTGAAGCAGCTGCTTATCACTGCACAACACTCAACTATTAACCTAACATGTCAGGAAGTAGATCATGTGTCCTTTGTGTAGTAACTGCAATAAAAAGCACCAAGTCTGTGCTTGTTTGTTATATATGAATTGATCATTTAAAAGGATAGTTCACCCAAAAAGGAAAATTCAGCATTTTTTTGTCCATACCTTGGCCTGCTAACCAAAACTGTCTGGTTACCAACAGTCTTCACAATATCTTCTGTGTTCTACAGATCAAAGAAATACATGTTTGTGTGTGTCTTACCGCACGGACAGTGCAGAGAAGGCGACTGTAGCAGAAGAAGATGATGAGCAGTGGGATGGAGAAGTGCAGGATGAACATGTAGATGACAAACGAGGTGTTGTTGATCTCAGGTTTGGGAGTGTAGTAATCTATTCCACAGGAGCACTGCATTCCCTCTGGAATATACCTGCACACAGTCACATGACCAACAAACCTCCAGTCAGGACATCAGTATCAGTTCATGAGCTCATTGTCCTGTCACTGACTGCTCAACTTCACACTTCACTGTTGTGGGCAATTCAGTTGACAAATGAGTGGACAAAGCTCTGTGTTTAGCTGAAGACTGTGATGGAGTACCTGGACCAGCCCAGCAGGGGCGGCACGCAGCAGGTAAGGGCCATGACCCAGGTGAAGCCCACTCCCACGATGGCGTGCTTCTCTCCGAAACGAAACGTTGTCATTGGTTTACACACCACAATATAACGCTCGACAGCCAAAACCACCAGAGACCACAGCGCGATCTCACCTGACAAACAAACAGAGAAGATGAAGATCTCGATCACTTCAGCTCCAAACTTGGTCTCCTCTTAGTCCACTTTAGAGATGGCAGAGAGGATAATTAACATTCGAAGATGATATAAACATGTGAGATTTGCTATATTGTACATATTGCTTTGTGTGAGTATATGTACAGCATGTGTCGGTTATACATATAACACCGTGTCCTAACTACACGCAACGTGACAAGATTCCAGCGACAAGAAAATTTGTGTGTCCACACCAAACACGACGCGACAGAATCAATCAAATATCACAGCCAATCAGAAGCGTGTGTGTGTGGGCGGTTTCTCTCTGGAAGCACTCTGCACTCACAACGAAATGGATGTTCATAATCTAATTCATAAATATTAAAGCTTTTTTACATAATTAAATGTAAATATGGAGTGACTGATACCATCTTTATGGAATACACTCGTTGGTTGGTTCGCAGTGAGTTTGCAGTTTTAACGTACATCTTTGCTTTAATTTATTTTCAAGATCTGAGGTAAACTGTCTGTTGTTGCTTTCAGTATGGCTATAAGGTCACGCAAAATTATATTTAAACTCATATTAGACACGTTTAAGTAAGGGATAATGTACATCCAGCCGGTTGTTATCTCAGAATAAACCCCGACAGGGTGATCAGGACCCCGACGCGAAGCGGAGGGTTACACGGCTAAAAAGATTTGTTTTTACCATATATGTTGAAATTAATGCTGAAGTCTTCCATTGTAACACGCGGTGGTTAAGTGTTTTCAGTCACAAGATGGCGCCAGACAGTCAACGATAGCGGAGTGACTCGTTAAGCATATAAGTAGTACCGGTCAAGATAACTCGTAGTACCCGGATGAGCGGTGTGCTATTCAATTTGGCGGTTGTTATCTGGGAATAACATACCTCTGGATGGCGCGATTGACCAATCAGAATCAAGTATTCCACAGAGACGTGTAATAACTTCTAATAAAGAACATAATCTGTACCTGAGATTATCTACTGTACTATAGTTTGTATGTTGTTGTTCACGCCGCGGAAATAGAAACCATTTCTAAATTAGAAAGTTTGCGTGTCGCCATCGCGGCTAGTTAGGACAAAAACTCTGATTAACATGGAAAAGATTCCTTTTATCGCGTGTCGCGTCGCGTGTAGTTAGGACACGGTGTAATAGTTGTAAGGTTAGTAATTCAAGTTTTGCAGTGCTATTGGGGATTATAAAATCTGCATGGTTCTGGTTTCAATGTTTTGGTGTCATTAAATTACTATAATTTATTAAATTACTATAAACTTATGTATGTATATATATATATATATATATACCGTATTGGCCCGAATATAAGACGACCCTGTTTATAAGACGCCCCCCCTTTTTCCAGATGTACCTTTTGGAAAAAGGCTTTTTAAAAAACAAATCTTGTTTTTTCTCAGTAAAACACATTTTGTCTTCAATTAGTCCCACGGCCATCAGAGAGAAATAAATATCGGCAGGCAGGTCCAATCACACAGATGGTGGGCAGAGCACAAGGAGAGTCTGACGGGATTTCTTTCCCTTTCAGGCCCCATCTGTTACTCCCATTATAATTGTATAATATGTGAGCCTTAATTCTGAGGAATTAGATGCAGTGCTTGAAACTGTAGGTGCAAGATCATTCCAAGTCATGCATGAATTGAGGATGTCACCAGCTAAGATGGTGTCCCTCCTCATATTTTATCAGGCTAGTCAACTGTTCGAGGTTGAGCTGCGTCCCCCAGATGTTGGAATCTATTAGGCAGGTGGCTCCCTTTGTTGCCAAATCTAGACAGTGGCATCAAGTGTGAGTAGCTCCCCGTAAGCCCTCCTTGATAGCCATCTTGAGGGTCGAGGCCATCATGCTGAGGCCACCACTCTCTAGAGCTCTGCCTAGATAGCAGTATTGAGTTTTGTATGACTCTCTGTGAGCCTCCTTGGAAAGCTGTCCTGACCATCGGATGTAGCTAGTTCTCCTCTCACTTTAGAGAGTCATTTGTTAAGCCTCCTTTCACTATAGAAAGTCATCCTGTTAAGTTCCACTCGTCTGAGCTCCACCTAGGTCCTCTATGATGCCTCCTTAACAGGCGTAGGATGTTGCTAGGGTGCCTCTCGCTTGAGACAGTAGTTATGCTAGGCCTCCATCCTCTGAGCTCTGCTAGGGGCTAAGTTGCTGACTCTCTGCTATATAAGTGCTGCCTCCTTGGCCGCCTTTGAAGTGGAATGTTGTTAGGCTTCCCCTCGCTATAGAGAGTCATCCTGCTGGAACCTCTGCTGGAGTCTGTAAGCCTCCTTGGAAAGTTGTCCCAAGTGTAGGGCATAGTTAGAACTCCTCTCACTTTAGAGAGTCATTATGCAGAGGCCTCCATCCTTAAACCTCACCCAGGCAGTAGTGCCAATTTGTTAGGCTCTCTGGGAGCATCCTTAGCTACTGCCTTTACAGAGTGGACTGTTGTCCCACTCCTTGGAGCTCCGTCTAGGCAGCAGTATCAAGTTGTTAGGCTCTCTGTGAGCCTCCTTGATAGCTATCCTTAGCTTAGGGCATATGTGGGCCTCCTCTTGCTATAGAGAGTTGTCATGATGAGGCCTTGGTCCTTACAGCTCAAGTAGGCAGAAGTGCCAAGTTGTGAGGCTCTTTGTGATTTTCCTTGGTCACTGTTTTTAATTCTAGAGGATTCCTAAGCCACCTCTCACTATAGAGAGTCGTCCTTTTAAGGCTTTCAACCCCGGAGCTCTACTTAAGTAGCAATTCTGAGTTGTTAGGCTCTCTGTATGCCTCCTTGGAAGCTTGTGGAAAGTAGTTGGGCCTTCTCACTATAGAGAGTGGTTCTGCTGAGGCTTCTGCTCCCCAGAGCTCCGCTGGGATAGCAGTTCTGAGTTGTTAGGCTTTCTATGAAAGCCTTGGGAAGTTGCCCTGAGCTTGGGTTTGAACCAGATCTCCCTAAGTATAGTGACAGACAAGGGAACTATCTTGCTTCCCTGTGCCAGTATTCCCTTAAAGGTGTCATCTAGTAAAGAAGGCTAACGTTACCAGACCTTTGAGCTCTTCCCTTGGGATGGGCACTCCCAGTAAGGAAGGGAGGAAGCTGTAAAAGCCGGGACTTTCCTTGCATAGGGTGTAAAGCTTAGGGGGTGGCCATAGGGAATACTGTCAGTTCTGATGGTGCAGACTTAATAGGGGATTGCTGACTCCGGCAGCTAAGACTGTTGAGTCCTTATTTGAGTGCATGTCACAGCCGATCTGGCAGTCAATCCCCTCAGCATGGCATAGTGAGTATTTGTTCCCCATAGAAATCTTCTCAGATGCAGTGCGAGTTTCACTTGAAAGGGAACGTCTCAGGTTATGCATGTAACCATGGTTCCCTGAGAGGGGGCTGCCTGTTTATGTCTCCTTCAGACAAAAAAAGTGTATGACATACACTACATTCTCCTCTAACTGTACAGTACAAATAAAATGTCAGTAATGAAGAAAATATGTTACTACACTGATTGAACTGTAAGATTAGATTAATCCAAGATTAATCTGGAAGATGCTGTTTTACGGAAAAAAAAAAAAAAAAAAAAAAAAGGCGTAAGGTCATACATAATCTCTCATAAAAGTCATAAAAATTACTCATCCAGTTGGATGGTTAATTTATTATTTTTTTTATATTGATTATTATTTTTACTGTAAAAACACTTTTTTTCATTACAGCAATTACTACCTACATGTATAATTAGTTTTTGCTTTATAGTAATGAGACTTGAGATGGAAATGTGGGTTATGAACTCATTAAATATCACAATGCAAAATCCAAAAGAAAACAACTATATATACATATTTAACATTTTAAGGCCTCTAAATAAAAAAAAATCTACCTTAAAATTTGTATTACTATACATTTGACTGTAATACATTAAAACACCTATTATAGTTAAGAGAACAGTGATAATTACAAAAATAAATAAATGAATGATAAATAAAAACACTTAAAGATAAAACATTAAGATCTGCATGAAAAATGTGAAACAAAATTGTCATGAAAATAATGCGAAAAATATGCTCGGTTTTTGAGTGAAAAGTGATCGTGGCATATTTTTGTGAGAATCACCCAAATTTGACACCAGTCTTTATTACCACAGCAATACCCACACTGTGCTTCTGATTGCTATCTGATGAATCTCTCAGGAGTGTTTGTCTGCAGAGATGAAGCACTCACCGCCCAGCGTGGCGAAGAAGCCTTCGATGTTGCAGCCGGTGACCCCCAGGACGAAGTATCCGTGCAGGGAGGTGTAGAGGGTGACGGTGAAGCCTCCCACCACCATGAACAGGTCGGCCACGGCCAGATTGAGCAGGATGTAGTTGAGGGGCGTGCGCAGCTTCTTGTGCTGCACGGTGATGTAGAGCGTGAGGAAGTTGACGGGGAATGCAGTGATGATGAGGAAGAGCATGTACGCCGCCAGGAGCGAGTACTTCCACGGCTCTGCCAGGTAGTACTGCGGCTCCTCAAACGGGCTGCGCACCAAACCCGTCCTGTTGGACATGGGCACGTAGAAGTTCGGACCTTCCGTTCCATTCATGTTTGGTTCACTGGTCAAGGGTCACAATGGAGAAAGCCGATAGATGAGAGTGAACCTTCTCCTCAGTAGAAAGCGACTGAGAGCGAGATCTGCTCCGCAGGACGCGAGCGCCTCTCTTATATGCCCCCCATGTGCCCAGATTAAGCGCAGATGAGAGATTACAGTGAGGTGCTGCAATTTGGAGGAATGGAGTTACAGGCAGATTGGGGTCAGAGGCCTGATAATCCACAAGGTTAAACGGCCGTAGGACAGCAACAAACCCCGTAACTTAATGAATATGTCTCTATAAGGGCCAATTCACAAACTCCAACAAAAACCACCAGCGCAGTCATTGGGCTGTATTGGGTCAGTGTTTTGTTTCCCAACATCTGAAATCCAACTGCACGCTTGTTGGTGTTTCTTGGGTCTTTATCCAGTACTGAACCCCAGACAGCTGCTCTGATGAAGCCCAGCCACACACTTCAAGCCCAGCCACACACTTCAGCTTTATAAACACGATTACTTACACAATGACAAAAACAATGAGTACTACTGAAATAATGCTGGATGGAAAGAGAGAGCTAAAGTTCAGTGTGGGACAGAGTTCATTTATTAACCATCAAACAGTAACGTTTCAGAGCGAGAACAACCTGACAAAACATCACCGCTGTTACCTGCTCAGGTTTGTGCTACTGGTTTGCCACTGATGATGTCTCTTCCTAGAGGAGGAGGAAACTGGCTTTTGTTAGGTAAATTGACATTAAAAACTATAAAGAAGTTCTGTAATCAAACAATATTCCAAAGAAAACATAACAAATTTCTTATTAAATATTTAATGGGGACATGGCAAAAATATTTACTCAGACCCACTCGGAGGTCAAACATACTCATAAAGTTCACTTAATTGCAAAAACCAGTATGATTTCCATCTTTTAAAAATAATATATGAAGACACTGAGCATGGGCACATTGTCAGAGCGCTGCAGAGACACTGAAACCACACATTAACATCAACACTCAGTTACATCACTGTGTGCTTTTGGGCCTTTTCCTTCTCATTGTTATCATTATTTGTGTGTAAAGGTATGTCTGTAATTTAATGTTACCAATGTGTTTGCGATGTTTAGTATTTTTTTACCATGCAAATAAAGCCATTTAAATCTGAGTGTGTGAGATGGACTAGCCATTCGTCCAGACCACCTTACAGAAGACAAGCAGTGGATGGATGATGGGAATATGAAAATGTTCTGCTTATTACTGACTTGTATGACAAAACCGGTATTGAGAGTGATGGGTCATATATGTGGAGACTGACCTCATGATGTCAAACACAAAATGTTGACTGGATCAGATTTGGAGAACGTGATAAAATGATGAAAGGAAAATCAGCAACATTCCTTTAAAAATAATTTTTTCTCCTTTTGTTTTTTTTTTCTTTATTCATGTTCTGATTGCAAATACATCACTGCTATTACAAACAGAAATGTAATAGTGTTTTTTCATCTCTTAAAATATGTTTAAAAAATCTATTTACTTTATTTTTTACTTGTTTCATATTTGTGGACATCCCCAAAAGGAGGTTTTGTCAGGTTTAGCTCATTTCTTGGGGCAAATTTGTCCCCAGAATAAGGCTAAGTTGGTACAAACGCGCTCACACAGACTGGTTTTCTGTGGTCTTTCTAGTGCTTATGGTAGGCATAAGTTACAAAGTTTTTGTCGATGTTTCTAGCATCTCACCAGCAGTGTCCTGATGATCTCATGCAACACCTGAGCTTTACAGCAGCCACTTTTACAGGCAAAAACCACTCACACCTACATGAAGCAATCAACACAAACACTTCAGCTCTACTGACAGGAAAACATTACAATACATGTTAGAGGCATAAATATTACTCTTTATTTATATTGTCTGAATCTAAGCAAACATGTTGAAGTGGACCGAGCCGTGAGTGTGTGTGTGTGTGTGTGTGTGTGTGAGAGTGTGTGTGAGTGTGTGTGTGTGAGTGTGAGTGTGTGTGTGAGTAGGTGTATGTATGTCCTCACATGTACAAACGCTGTAATCAGCTTTAGCAGCTGATCCGGCTGATCCTATCAGAGCGCTGCGCTGAGCTGGCATTTACTGACGCGTTTCTAGCTGATCAAAGCACAGTCCTACAGACACACAGGTGAAGTGATGGTCTGGAGGCTAATCCAGGCGCTAGCTGGGCTCGTCGATGGGTCTGCGGCAGTACGGACAGCAGTTGTGCTGAAGAACAAGCAGCTCGTAGTCCTCACTGTGAAACATCTGTGAAAACACCACAACACAATACAGTCAAACATCACCAGAACAGAGCCCCGAGCGCGTGATCGAGCGTGTGTGTACCTGGAAGCAGGAGGGGCACATGGTGATGCTGACGTCTGGCAGCAGAGAGCGGTAGTACTGCCAGCTGAGCGGTCTGGGCCAGCGCTTTATCAGAACATCTCGTCTGGACATGCACCTCAGCACGGCACGATTCACCAGCACCGGCACGAACGCACGGCCACCCTGCTGTAAACACCAGCACAGCACACTCACACACTCATCTCACACAGCACTTCAGTGACCAGGAACCCCCTCACCTCAAAGCTGAGTTTGGCTGTGAACGGATCGTCCTCTGGGTCTTCAGTCCCATCATCCAGCCTCAGACACTGGGATTCTGACACACACACACACACACACTGAGTTAAGCACACTGCACTGTATGTCCTCAGCCTGCTCTGTTTGTTTGATTTCAGTGATCAGCAGCCCAAAGAGCCCAAGCATGGTAGGACGCACCTCTCAGTTTAGGTTCTAGGTCTCTAAGCAAACGCACACTTTCTCTAATATCTAACATCAGGGGCGGTTCTAGGGTGAGTGGCCCAGACACATTAATGTATGTATCAGAATACACGGGATACACTTCAAATAAAAGTTGCATTGGCTAATTGGCTTATTTTTTTAAAGAGACACGTCTAATTAATTATAATTTGCACTTACAAATTGCATAAGTATTATTTGGGCCTATGAGATTAATGTTTTAAATATAAAATTTAGAATGCAGAAATATGAAATCGTAGAAAAAAATTGAATGATACTTTTAAAAATGAGACTAAAATTGCCAGTAGGTAGCAGCAAGCCACTGTCTTGATGACAGAGTCTTTAAGCCATTTATTCAATCGATTCGTTCAAATCGGTTGATTCATACAGGAACGAAGTAAGAATCTGTTTTTATGAATGGGTCAAAACGCAAATTCATGCAACATGGCTTCGCTTAGAACCATTTTCGCGAAAATATTTTCTCTACAATTTAAATAACTTAGTATTAACTTATTGTTTATTGAATTTTGTTGCCCTGATACTTATAAAAGACTGCCACAGACCATTCTAAATGCTAATCAATCAGTTCATATAATCACTCTAAATGCGTGTGTCCTAGAGAGTGCGCATATAATACCATGATTAAAAATCTATATTTGTTGCTATACAGTAACGATAAACTAATTTTGACAGATGGTGAGATCAGTATTATGAATATATACAGTAAGCTACAGATACCTGAAGCAGCTGCATTTTGCTGTTGAAGAGCTGGTTTAATAGAAATAATTGCATGCAAACCCAGTCTTGATGCGCACAAGACACGGTAATAAAAACATTCGGGGCTTCAGCCCCCTTAGCCCACCCCTAGTGCAAACATCACATTTTTCAATGTGCCTCAATCTAGACAACATGGTTTTCCAGCAAAGGTTTACTGTGATGTTTTTGAACTCTTTTAAGACCGTTATTCAGATTCACATTAAATGACTAAAATGTATTAAAATGTGAATGTGTGCTTTGTATGTTGGCCATTGACTGGTCTAGCGTTTCTTTATCCATTTGTCAAAATGGTCATTGAACAGTTCTGTACACAGAAGCCTCAGAATTTGACACACAACTGGCTCCACTTATTTTACAGTCTCCCCAGTATTTCCTCTGTGCGTGAATGTGAATGAGACGTTACCGCCGCGGCTCATCTCCTGCCAGCTGCTGTTTCGCTCCACACGAGGCACTTCCAGGTCAATGAGAGACACGGCCTCCTCGTCTGAGATATCGTCCTCCAGATAGAACTCCACCAGCGGCAGAACCTCTGAACACACAACAGATCGACGGGAAGCACATCTGAACTCTAACACTGCTCGGCTGAAATTCATGAGGCATTGCCAGAGTACTGTGTCAATGATACGCGAGATTCATGTAAATATGCAAAACCAATGCCAAGATACTGGCTGGCTGACTGTCTTCATTCTCCAGAAACACACTACTGAAGTGGCTTATGGTATCATACAACACAACAGTTTCTTTTGGTCAAGATTTGACCAACACTGTGGTGAAATTTGCAAAAAAGATACACAGATTAGTGGAAACTACTGAAAAGATATGAAGCAAACCTTTCTGCAAGACATATAGACAGAGTAACTGTAAGCCGATTTATTTAAAATTTCATATGATTTTTGGCCATTTCATTAGTTTGTGCAGTCACAAAACTTGGGACTTCAACAAAACTTTGTTGAAGGCAACAAAACTTCAATCTGCTTCACATTTGACGTAAATACACTATATGGACAAAAGTATTGAGACACACTTTTTCAAGTGTTTCAGTCAGAACCATTGCAATGGGTGTAAAATCAAGCACTAGCCATTCAGTTTCTACAAACGTGTGAAAACAATGGCTTTGCTGATTCCAGAGATGAAGAGCTCCGAGCTTCCACTGGTATTAATATCAGCACAGAAACTGTGCAGGAGCTTCATGTCTGAGCAGCTGCGTGAAGCCTCACATCACCGAGAGCAATGCCGAGCGTGGGATGGACTGGAGTAAAGCACCAGATACTGGACTCTGGAGCAGTGGAACCCTGTTCTGTGGAGCCACCAGTCACACAGTCTGACGGGTTTGATGGACGCCAACTCCTTAGTAACGTCTATGTATTTAGAATGAGAGATCATTAAAGGGGTGGTTGACTGGTTTTTTTTTAGGCTTGTTTTTGTTTATGGGGTGAAGTCTAACATGTGTTAATGCTTCGTTTAAAAAAAAAAAACGCATTATTTTTCAGATAATTAACTTTATTCTACACATCTCTGTCCCTTCTCCGATGAACGCTCTGACGTTCAGAAACGTCACGCCCCTCACCTCAGAATGTGCTCCGGTTGTATTGTAAACAATGGCATCGTCAATATTGCTTATCAGTTTGAGCACAAATGAGATGCAGAGAATATTAGTGAAGAGGATCGCGCAGAAGCTGTGCAAGCACGGCTCTTACAGGACGCTTCAGAATGGTATGTTTCTTTGTTTGCTGTTGTCTTATACTTTTAGATATGCTGCTATTTGTAAATGCCACTGCTTCTGTTAGCTTCTAATATACGGTTTTATCCTGATTACAGCAGAATACCTGAATGCGTTGTAGCATTTTTGTAACAGTAAGAAGTGTTTGCCAGTAAGTATTGCTCGCTACCACGGCAACCGCGTGCACGTCCATGTTTAATGCTTCTCGTAGCTATGTGAAAAATTATCTGTCTGTCACATAAAGTGTATAACTGGAACACAGTTCATTGATGGAGCTGATGATCTAATGATCTGAGAGAGAGATGCAGAGCAGGGGATGCGAGGAACAGGATTAAGAACCGCTGCTTTAGAACACTGATTTTGAAACTTGTGAATCCATTAGAATCGTTAGAAGACAGAATCATGATTCATATATGAACAGATTTTTTTGTGCGCCCCTAGTTTTGACGGCATGGCAACAACTCTTCCTCTTCTCTAAAGCAGCGCAACATGGCCCCGCCCCCTTTGTTGCATGTTCCTGGGGGCGGGGTTTATGTAAATTTCTGGGTTTGTGATGTCACCAACCCAGAAGCAGCTCGTTGTAGTCCCTACAAGTCGTTTAAACTGCCAGAATTTTTTTTTTTTACGATTTATTTATGGCGTTTTATGCCTTTATTTAGATAGGACAGTATAGGTCGACAGGAAGCGAAGTGGGTGAGAGCGGGGGATGGGATCGGGAAAGGTCCGCGAGCCGGGACTCGAACTCGGGACGCCCGAAGCGCAATGGTACTGTATGTCGGCACTAACTGCCATAATTTTAAAAGACAATATCTCCGTTTGCATTGAACTTTCAGCGTCGTAACTTTGCAGATATTGTTTATGCTCAAACAGCAACATTACACACTAACTAAAGTTAAAGTCAGCGTGAACTGGAAGTTGCTGCTGACTTTATTTCAGTATGGTGACGTATTTCCACCTGAAACAGAATATTGAGAAGAGGGCGGGGTTTTATTTTTGCGCTCCTCCTCTCATCTTTCACTTGCAGCAAACTAACGGTTGGAGGGGCGTGGTTAAGCACATTCTGCCCAAGCCCTCAAACTGACGTCTTCAGAGCAGGAGCGCCATTCCGGGTGGAAGAAAATTATCAGATTTTGATTAAAGATTACCAACACAAACAATTTTTTTTAGAGGATTAACTTGCACGGATTAATTATTCACCTTAAAGGAGACATATTATGCCCCTTTTTACAATATGTAATATAAGTCTCTGGTGTCCCCAGAATGTGTCTGTGAAGTTTCAGCTCAAAATACTCCACAGATCATTTATTATATCATTTTGAAAATGCCTATTTTGAGTGGAAGCAGAAACATGCTGTTTTTCGGGCCTGTCTCTTTAAATGCAAATGAGCTGTTATGTTTTAAGTCAACAAACGTATTCACCTGTTACAAAAACTGATTTGGCTTTATTATGTGTGCATAATCTACTCATTAAATAAATAAAGTCTAAATAAGTTGTTCAGATGACCAAAGCACAAGGTTTTCTTGCATAATTAACATTTAATTGTTTGGTCAGACAATTACACATTCATAAATCGGGGATTAAACGTGGAGTTATGTTCTGTATGCTTGCT
>NW_015644382.1:123574-128875 GCF_001515625.1 Sinocyclocheilus rhinocerous
CAGCATGTGAGTACTAAACTAAGTTCTCATTCACACACAAGTTTACGTTAAAAACACACGAGTTATAAAAAACAGTTGGTTATGTCTGTGAAGGTAAACAGCTGGGAAATAAATCGCATGTTAATTTTAGATCTGTGTGGCAGCAGCATTATACAGTAGCCTAAATAAATCAATAAATCCACTGCTCTGCGGTCTCCTCTGAGGCTGGGACTCTAAACAGTGTTCTGTGCTCGTCTGTGCAGCCAAACACAGAACAGTTAGCATGTTTTGCTCAAACTTTCGCCATGGCATTAAAGCTGGTACACCGTTGTTGCTTGCGAAATCAAATGGCGGCACTGGGGCTGTAAACTTACGGATTAAGGGGCGGTAATATTATAATGAGATCCCTTTGCCACATCACTAGGGGAGCTAAAAGTTACTGAGTTAATCTTTTTCACGTTTCCTTGGTTGGTAGATGCACCGGGGACCTGATTATAGCACTTAAAACCTGGAAAATCAGATTTTCATGATACGTCACCTTTAAGACAAACAATGTGTTAAAGTTAACAAAATAAACAACAAAATAAATATTGTACATTTTGATTTCATGCGGACTTTAAAGAAGTGAAATCACAATCAACCACCCCTTTAAAGTCTCTGCTGATGTAATGGTCAGGTATCCCAGTACTTTTGTCCAGATAGAGCACATCAACATGCTGCAAAGACACTTCACCCCTTCATGACTGACATCCTTGGCCTGATTTGTTGATGCATTACATGTTAGTGGCACTGAATGTCAAAAAGCTTTGACTAAATGTTAATCTGCATGGGCTGAAGATGATCTGAAAAAGCTTTAGAATGAATCTAATAGAAACCAGCAGGTGTGTAGAACATGGTGTTTGAACACACGCTAAAGCCTGGAATACACGACACGACTTTAGTCCATCACAGTTTAAAGGAACAAAATCATGCATTCCTGATTTATCAGCAACTAATACAGATGATGCCCAGGTTGTGACTGACAGGTGCGCGAGGCACTCACCATACGAGGAGGCCGAGTATATGAAGGGCTGTCTGCAGTTGATGCAGGAGTTGCCCTGGTTATTCAGCAGCGGGTTGTTGGTGGAGCAGCGGTAACACATCGGGATCAAGTCCTCGCTGTCACGGTAGGGTTTGGAGCGCACCGTCAGGCAGCTGAGCTCCATGCTGTCCTGATAGCGGGATGGGATCTTCAGGCCCTGCAGCTTCTCGAAGGCGTGCCGTGCTACTTTATACGCTCCCAGGAGTTTACTCTGCTTCGCCAGAGCGTACAGCGTGTCCCTGATCCACATGTCAAGGACCACAATAACAAGCAGCATCTTATTCTTCAGCACAATCATCATGAATCCAGCCACCATCAGTGACAAAAATGATGTCAGGAATGATGACAAGGAAATCTTTCAAAAGTGTCATGCTGTTATCTTGGAATTCACATCTGCTTTAGGTATGCTTCCAATATAAGCATTAATGTAAAGCAAAAGCCAAAATGACAAATCTATCATCACTTACTCGCACTTAAATGATCCAAACACATCTAACATTCTTCCCTCCGTGGCAAAACAAATGGAACGGCATTAAAGATTGTGCTGGTTGTTGTTTTCATGTAGTTACGCTGAATGGAGGCAAGAGCACCATAACAGTATGATGTAATCAGCATTATAAGTGTTTGGACATTCTCTCTCACACACACACACACACACACACACACTGTCAACACTTCAGCCCAACTCAACTCTAATAACTCAACTCACAAGAGCATCTCACTGAAACCCTCCAAACGCTCAAGAGCGTGTGCAGCGCGTGAAGGATACACTTTGGAGATGCCCATAGGAACGTCTCTGGTCAGGTTGTGGAAGAGAAAGCGGGAGATGTTGAAGAGAATCTCTGGCATGTTGGAACTGAAGGGCTCTGACTGAAAAAACAAACATAAATATGAACAACGCAGCTGAGATTAATCAGAACACAGAAGTCATCGTTCAAAATAGTAAAAAATAGGACAGGAAGAGACAAAGGATAGTAAGAAAGAATAGAAAGAGAACAGAAAAAGTGAAGGCATTTTTTTTTTTTATGAGGAGTTTATTAAACATTGTGCATAATGCTTCAAAAAATGCATTAATACAGTAAGAGTCACTGTGTATCTTTTATTCATTGATACTAACTGTAGTTTGCCTTTTTATCAATGGTCCACTCAGTGATAAAGACTGAACTGTAGGTCACAGATGTGCTCTCATGTCATGTTTGGGAGTTCAGTGACACTGGCAGCCTCTGTAATATACTGGATCTCACACTTTTATATGAATTATTTCTCAACGCCCCTGACATGGAGATGAGCACCTGAAAGCAGCTGATATCACTCCTTAACACCAGCTAACATCTCGCGCTTACCATGTAGCGATGGACAGAATGATAGACGTGATACAGCTCAGCCAAGTGCTGGAAACTGTGAAACTTCTTCAGCATCTCCTCCTTCTTCTCCGAGTTATCTAGAGAAGATATACATTCACATTCATCCAAACATATCTCAGTGGTTTATCAAGCATCTCAGACCTCTTCATTTCCTCAAAGTACAGCAAAGAATCAAGCATGAGCTCTTAGAGACCTCTGGCGATGTCGAGGCACTGCATGGACAGCATCCAGTAGTAGTACGAGGCGTCGTTAAACCTGCTCTCCACCACGGCATTATGGGTAAGCTGCTCCAGCACTCGCACGGCCTCCGCCTGACGCCCGGCTTTGTGGAAGGCTGAATAATATCAACAGAGTGCCATCAAATGACCAGCTTCAAAAACAAAGCTGTTATGAGAATAAAACATGACACTATAAGTGTGTGAATGAGTTTAGTATTGCAAATATGCCTGATCAGTGCCACACAAGAGCCAAATCGAGAATCTGAACTGAAACTGACTGGATAACATATGCAATAACAGATAACACATGTATGCTTTTGAGCATAATAATAATATTTATTATTAATATTTCTTCCTCAAAGCCACAAGCAGTCTGATCCACCAATCAGTAAAGATGCTTTGGAAATGGAAACCACAGCAATTGTTGATCCCTCCAAGCGTTAAGAACGACGGAATCAAGTTAAACTGATTTTGCATAAAAATATCTGAATATTTTGTGGTGGACGTAACATACATTGATTTTATACTTGTAATAAATGATTTAATATTAAAGCTGTTGAAATGAACAAGCTAACACGTGAGTGTTCCTAATGCTTAACGCCACAGGTTGTTGAAAAATAGTAAGTACAGGGCTCTACAGTGCGACCATTTCAGTTGCATTTGCGACTGAAAACTACTGCGTGCGACTATGAAAACATATTTAGGAGCACCAGTGCGACTGACCAGATCATCATCATACTTGTGATTGTGATCGCTGAGGGGAGCTTCAAAGGTTTCTATGTGTTTTTGCAGTAGTGCCACAACATATGTTCATGTCTGATCAGGGCAATAACCACCGTAGACATTGAGGGGGGCTAGTCCCCCCAATAATTATAAATCGCTAAACCCTTTTCTCACATATCGCCAATTCGAGAGAGAGAGAGAGAGAGAGAGATGCGTGAATGCGCGTCTGTGCGTTTCTCTTCTTAGAGTGAGTTTACTTCAAAAACAGCGATTATATTCTCTCGTTGCTGGAAAATATAATTTAGCGATTCAGTATTTAAACTGTTATTAATAAAAGTCGTGGGGCAGCGTTGACAAGTTTCTTTTCTCCTGGATGTGTGAGCTGCGCGATCTCTGATATATGTGTGTGTCTGTGTATGTGTGTGTGTGTGTGTCAGTAAGCAGCGCATTAATATAGAACGGTAATTAAAGTCTCTAATGCACACACCAGCACACCAGTATAGGTGTGTGTATTGTAGGAGCTAGACGACGTATGATGAGGTATGACGGCATAGTAGTGGTGTCCCAATTCTTAGGGGAATATTTTCACCCCTACTCCTTGACTCTCTGTTTCAAGGGACAAGGGGAAGGGGTAGGCGGAGGGGTAGAAGAAGGGGAAGGGGTATAAAATAGAATTGGGATTGGGCCTAAATCATTTAATATTTATATATTCAACATTTTTTTAAACATTAATCTCCACATGAATTTATGGATTTAATTGCACTCATGCCACCTCTGATCCTCATTAAATGTCTGAAAATACACCTACAAGCCACTTTTGTGTTCTTCTGTGCCACCTCTGTACAAATTAATTTTAATACTGATTTCATTTGATTAGTAACATATTCTTCTTATTCTACTTGTTTACTTGTATTCTAATTTTTTAAAAATTTGACATAAAAGATGACATACTTTTAATAAAGATAGAAAAATGCCATTACAAAAGTAAAAACAAAATTCTACTGTAAATCACTTTAAGGAGTCAAATATCACCTCGTAATGGGAAGGCTATTTTTTGATCAAATTTTAATGCTCCTAAATTTTTGACTGTGCTCCTAAATTTTTTAAGTTAGGAGCACAAGCGCTCCTAAAACGAAAAATAAGCGTAGAGCCCTGAAGTAACTCTTGTACTGAATGTGAGTTGAAACCTGAAGAGTGACTGCAGCGTTGCATTCAGCTGTGTGTGGGTTATAAACCCATGATGCTTCATCAGAGCAGTGTGTCTGAGATAATGGCACTGACACACCAATAATGCTAATGCTAATGCAACACTTTTGTACAAAACAAACCGAGATGGGACAAAAATAAAGCATTTTGCATGCTTTCTAAAGCAAAATGCAATTATCACAGATGCATATCAACTCTTGTATGTCAGCTTAATCCAAAGACACGTGATATACGGCACTGAGGAAGGTCAGACAATAATATCATGTACAACCAACTTACCTCCCAGTTAAAACACACACACACGCATGCACACAAGCACACACACGCACACACACACACGCATGCAGACACGCACACACAGACACAGACACACACACACTCACACTCACACACAAACTCACACTCACACACACACACACTCACACACTCACTGACACACACACGCATGCAGACACATACACACGCACACACAGACACACTCACACTCACATACACACACACAGAGAGACACACACACACTCACACACTCACGCACACACACACAAACACATACACGCGCACACACACACGCATGCAGACACATACACACGCACACACAGACACACTCACACTCACATACACACACACAGAGAGACACACACACACTCACACACTCACGCACACACACACAAACACATACACGCGCACACACACACGCATGCAGACACATACACACGCACACACAGACACA
>NW_015644382.1:129468-145341 GCF_001515625.1 Sinocyclocheilus rhinocerous
GTTTTGAAAAATGGGGACATGGGGTAATGTCTCCATAAGTCACCTTCTCCTTGTAATACCTATGTCATACCTTTGTCATTATACAAATTTATGTCCTCATTTGTCACAAAAATGCGCACACACACACACACACACACACACACACCCTCTCTCTCTCTCTCTCTCACACACACACACACACACACACAGAGGTTTGTTTTTGTGAAAAGTGGGGACATCCCATAGGCTTAATGGTTTTTCTACTGTACAGACCGTATATTCTATTGCCCTTCACCAACCCTACCCCTAAACCTACCCCTCACAGGAGACTTTGTGCTATTTCAGATTTTCAATACACTCCATTCTGTGTGATTTATAAGCGTTTTGAAAAGTGGGGACATGGGGTAATGTCCTGAAAAGTCACCTTCTCCTTGTAATACCTATGTTATACCTTTGTCATTATACAAATTTATGTCCTCATTTGTCACAAAAACGCGCACACACACACACACACACACACACACAGACACACACACTCTCACACACACAGAGCCATCGTTATGAGTGCTTTCCATAGGCGTGATGAGAAACGTATCTTGCTGCCAGTTGTAATTTGCAGAGTGAGTGTTTGCCGAAGCACAATCCACACACTTTCTCTCCAGTCCTGTATGTGAAGGGTGTATTTGACTGACCTCTCTGGGCCTCCTCGAAGCGGTCGTGTTCAGCCAGCCACTGGGCGTACGGCACATAGACGTCGTCTCTGAACTGAGAGTGTTTCTCCACTAAAGAGAACGCCTGAAACAAGCAGCAGCCACACCAGTCCATCAGTCACTTGCAAAATGTCCTTTATACATCAGTTTTGTCAATGTTCAGCAAACAGTCACATGTATGGCGGCGTCTCACTGACCACAGAAACAAACTATTAGTGTCTTTGCATCTGCTGAAGATGTGAGCAGCCGCCCTACCCTCAACCGCTGATCATTAAAGCCAAAACAGCCATATATATATATATATACGTATATAAAACATTGTGAATCAAATTAAACTGCTTTTGCATTTTAACAATATCTGAATATTTTGTGGTGAATATAATATAAACATAACTGAAACCTTCCACCTCCTCCAGCTCCACCTGTCTACATCTGCTACGGGATTTATATATGTCTACTCATGCAGCAGCAGCTTATCTTACATGCTTACAGTAGTGTGTCTGTGCAACTATTTTTTGTCTCCACACCAGTTGGTTACATCAGTTGTTTCAGATGCAGCCAATCAAATGACATTTCAAAACAGCAGCAGAATGTTTAGATAAGATAATCACATGCACACTGGTGTTCCTATCACTTTTACATTCTCAAAACACTTCATTCTGTGTGATTTATGACGTAGTGAATAACAGGTACACACACACACACACGTACCTCATCCCAGTGTCTAGTGTCCACATGAAGCAGGACCAGCGCCTTCAGATCGCCCATTTTATTATAAATCTCAGCAGCATAACCGTGATGATTGAACTTCTTAAAGAACACGGCACATCTGGACAGCGGCTCCCTCTCTGCTTTATCCAGCTTACGGGCCAAGTCTATCAACCTACACACAGACAGAGAGAGAGGACGATGATTTATGTCAGCCATTGTGCTGACTGTGTGTGTAATCTTTGTATTATAAAGAGAGAGGGAACAGGAGATCATGACATGACGCAGGTCTTCCATATGTGACCTTGACTCAAAACATCTGTGGAAGATGTCTGCTAACCATCAGGCCATATCATCAGCATGCTGCTGTGACCGCTTCGGTTTAACACCACTGGAACAAACCACCGTTTCCTGTAATATCTACAGTCACTAAAGGCCTGAGTGTGTCCACCATATGACGGCAGCATGCGTGTGTGTGGCTCACATGTCCATCCAGCCGTGTTCTCCGATGATCTCGATGGCTTTCATGTGTTCTCCTGCAGTCAGGTACATGTCCGCAGCCGCTCGAGGCTCTTTACTGTTCTTGGCCCAGTCTGCCTGCTTCTTCATCAGCAGCTTAGTGTCCTTGGGGTCTGCGGAGCCCAGGAAGTCCTTCAACACAAACACACTATGCTTACACAGCAGTGGTTACAGACAGCTAATGTAAACCGGGTCTGTCAATATGTGTGGACTAGCATTTTTAACATATTTAAAAATATATTAAAAACACAACTCATACATACAGTGACTTAAATATACCTCTTCATACTAAAACATCATGAAGAAGAATAAAAATATTTTTTTAATAAGAAGAATAAGAAGTTTTTGTAAAACAAACAAATAAGCAGTGTAGCAGCTTTATTTTTTATTTAAATATATTATTTAACTGTTTGGTAAACTTTTGTACACCAAACAAAGTGATGAACAGTGAGCAGCACGCAGACCCTCAATGTGATAAATGAGCTAGGTAATCTAAAACTAATCAAAACATTTATAGATTACATTACTAACTACAATTTTCAGCATGTAATTTCTCTTCAGTAATGGACTACAGTTTTGTAAGGACAGAAATCCAGATCACAAAGTCTACACACATATTTTTCTGTGTATTCTGTACAGTCATTTGCACAGTCTTGCTATATGTATTAAAAAAGTCAGACAGCTGACGCATCCTGTCTAGGTGGGCAGAATGAACTGCAGCAGTGACGGCACACACACACACACCTTAGCGTACTCAAACATGCGCAGGTCTGTATACATGCTGAGCGCTCGGCTGTCATGGCCGGTTTTCCTGTAGAGTTTGGCGGCCTCGTGGAACTTGCCCTGATACGCATAGACATCAGCCAGGAAGAGCTGGTTATTACTCTCACCCCTCTTCTTCCTCTCCTGCACAAAACACACGTACAGTAAGACGCACAGATGTAGTGTTTCACGTACAGACATGCAGACCATTACCACACACACCAGCATACAAAACTCTACACACAAACAATCACACAACTGCAGGATGACGGCCCCTGAACATTATACTGCAGAGAATTTGGCTGAAACTTTTGCTATTAAAACATTTCATATTGTGTTGTATAAAAGAAACACAATCAGGTTTGGAATGAGTGATGGTAGAATGTGTCTGTTCCTTTAAATCAGAATATGAACAGTGTGTGTGTGTGTGAGAGAGATAAGGGTGGCTTGTTTTCTGGGAAGGAAAGTTTGTGTTGTTCAGAAATGCTTTTGATGTCTGCAGTTCTCAATGGAAAGAATGAACTATTGAATTTCTGATGCCTACGGGTGGATAAGAGTGTGTGTGTGTGTGTGTGTAAGCAGTCATTTTGTGTTGCACATCTGAACTCCACAGGGAGGGGCAATGATGATTTAATCATAATAGAGAGGTCACACACACACACACTCACACTCACACTCACACACACACTCACACACATGTTGTGTATTCACCGTTGGGTTTTATGGGTTCATTCCATAGGTGTAATGGTAACACTACACCTAAACCTACCCCTCACACAAAACTACAAGCATTTTTACATTCAAAACACTTCATTCATGGGGATCAAAACATGTCCCCATAAGAACAACATTTACTGAAACAGGACAGGGTTTGTGTATCACAATGTTCAACTCTGAAAAGCTCAGCATGCTTGATGAGACATAATAAAGAGTAATGTGCACAGTGAAATAAGAGAGGACAAACATAATTCTTCACTAAGGAACACTTTTGATACTTGAACACAATACAAATGATGATATAAATACTTATCTAACTGAAAATTATTGTTTAGTTCTTAGGAAGAAAATACAAGCCCACAAGCCCACAGGAGCTCATTCACATACATCACTGAGGCCTTGTTTCAGAAATGTGGCAATTACATTCAAAAGAAAAAATGACAGTAATTTATAGTAATTGGAATGTATGAAAATGCAGCATTTTGCAGTTTTAGTACTTTTCATATTTAAAAAAATTTTTTTTTTGAAAGTACAAATCTATCCTAGAATGATTTGAATTTATAGGGCACCTATAGGGCAGAAAATGGCCTCTAATTGAAGAATTAGATGAGATGAGGAGTGTAACATGAGGCATGTGTGTGATGTCTTACTTCAATGCTGTTGATGAGCTCCAGATAGCGCAGATCTCGAACCCTGATGAACGCCTGATGAGAGTGACACAAAGACAAATATATCCTGAAACATGTTAAAAACAGGATGACAGGGTGAAAGCGGTGGGTGCGTGCCTCACTTTCTTGGCGGTGTGAAAATCGAGTCCCTCCAGAGCCTCTGTGGCCAGATCCCTCCAGTCATTATCCGTCACACCCAGACAGGCGATCTGATAGGCCTCCTGAAACATGCGTCGCTCCAGGTACTGATACATCGGAGCAGACTGCACAGATCAACCAGAATGACAATCAGCTAACGTGGTCCAAGTATGTCCAAGAGGATGAAAAGGAAAAGTCTCATTCGAAATGGATGTGCCAAAGTCATGTTATTCAGGGGTACAAACATTTTTTGACAGGATTGAAAGTGAAAGTGAAGTGACATGTGGCCAAGTATGGTGACCCATACTTGGAATTAGTGCTCTGCATTTAACCCATCCAAAGTGCACACACACAGCAGTGAACAAACACCCGGAGCAGTGGGCAGCCATTTTTTATGCTGCGGCGCCCGGGGGACTCTCTAACAATTAGGCCACGACTTCCCCCCTGTTTTGCTGTTTGCCGTTTCAACAAAACATGTTAACCAGGACCATGCCATTTACTCCACAACATCAGGAGGTGCGAAATGTCTTTACAACTGGATTAGATTTGGAATACTGGAAATATTTAAAAGAAACAATTGAATGTAGTTTCTCAGCCTTGTTAACAGGCCTACTGCCAATAACTTTACTTTTGTTAAACATACCATGTGGATTTCATTTACACACAGATCACCCGTTACCAAGCTCATTCTCCATCATTTCCCAATCAATGGGAGACTGAACCGGTTTCTCGCACCTGAGGCACCTCCACTGCGGCCATAGAGTAGACGTGAAGGCAGAAGATCTTGGATCCGTTGTAACCCACCACAAAGCCCTGCAGTTTCTGCTGGTGCACTGGGAAGTTACTGGCCTTGATGTTCAGATATCCACTGCCAGAGAAACACAGCATGTCCTCACACTGCGTGTTCCAGGCCACACTGTTGGCATTGGGCTCCTACAGAATCAGAGAAACACAGACACAGGGACACCAGTCAGGGCATCTGATTGCTAACTGTGCTGCTGCTGGCACATCGTCATAGGTCATGCACAGGCTCAGACTGAAGCTCATCATGACCTGGAAGAGCAGCTCCTTGGTGTGAATGTCGTACACGAGGCAGGTGTTGTGTTCGTCCACTACAGCGAGCTTGCTGCGTGATGTGCTCATGTCCAGACAGCGCACTGAAGTGTTCTGCTTCAGCAGCGTGATGGCAAACGGGTTGTCCACGAAGATCTTCAGGATCTACACACATAAAACGCTTTGAGGGCCAATACTAACCAAACTATTTACACTGCTGAGACGGAAGAAAAGAAGCTGCATTCATGTAGCACTAGACAGAAACAAAATGCATCACACAATAGCAATAACTATGACTTTCAAGATCACATACAGCTCCATTCTTCAGCCCCACTAGAAGCCCCTCTCGTCCCGGCGGGCCGCCGATCACTTTAATGTAGCGAATGAGAGACTCCATCAGCCACTCTTTCTCTCTGACGGCCGTGAAGGACAAACACTGCAGTCTCTTCTCCTACACACACACACACACACACACACACACAGAGGACAGGTTACATGTAAATCATCTCTCACTTTCTTTCTTTTTTTAATCACTCAACATATTTATATATAGTGGCCCCTAAATATATCCTGACAGCTAGGTCACACTTACAAAATGACTGAATAACAGTGCATTTAATAACAAAACACCCAAGCAAGCAGCATTTATTTGAAAGAGAGCAAACAATGAAGGAAAAAAAATCTTACATAAAGAAGCAATGAAACAACAGATATATAGGGGCAGCTTTTGCCGGTGCAAACCATCTTTTGGCGTTAAAACAGTACTGTCAGGTTTTACTAAAGATGCGCAGTGAAGAATTAGCGCTGAAAAAAAGGTGGACAGTTATTTTTGCGCCTGACCTTATTAAAAATGCATTTGTAGGAGTTTCCCTTTCATACGCAAAATGTATGGGACGAGAGTATTCAAATGAATCACGCAACGAGATTTACTAACGTTTGCGCTCGTCAAATATTGCTGTATCATTCAAGCGCTTTTGCAGCTGATTAGATATAATCTGTAATGTCCAGTTTATCACTGTGAGTGATGGAAAATGGGTTTTTACTTGCATTTTCACGTGAAGAAACAGACTGTGGCTTTTTTCAGCTAGACGTTGTAAGCACGGTTTAAAAGTTTACTAAAAAGATGCACTTGGATTACAAATGTGTTTGATTTTCCCTTGCAAAATATGTTTGGTTTATCATCACCAAGCAACGGATGTAGTTTTGACTCACTCCTGTTACTGAACACTACACATCAACTGAAAAGCAAGTCTTACTAAGTCTGCTGGGACGCGGGAAAATGGTGCATGAAATTGGGGCTCAGCTTCAATACTGGTGGGTCGGTCAGTTATCTGGCTGCCTATCCTGGACTGACAATGAACAAAGACATTTGTTTTGCTCCTCCTTACTAAAGTGGCCATTTGTTAGTCATAAAGTCGCTGGAGAGCTGATAGTGATCAAGGCCTGCTGGATGAGATGTTTAGACACGGAGGGTCTGCCGAGTGTCAGAAGAGAGCAGCTGTAGTTTAGCATGTGCTTTAGTTACATGTTGAAGGTTTCTCTGGGCTTTGCTCTTCCTCTATCATGCTGGACAATCAGGCCAGACTTATGATACTTTTAAGATGGTAAATGTTGTCATTTTTGATCACTTTATGCTTCTGATGCACAGAAAAGAGCAGCACTGAGATTCTGCCAAACACTTGTGTGTGTTTATGGAGGAAAGACTGACTTTATAATGACAGGAAGATGAGAAAATAAGGAAATGAATGTTCAGCTGTTTCTTTAACTGTAGTTCTCTGCAGGGGATCACTCTGGATAAAAGCGTCAAGGATAATAAATGACTAAATACATTAAACAAATCACACTCTGAAGGCACTCTGACCAACTCGTCTAGACAAAACACTTTCTGTGTGTATTTCTGGAGTGTGGAGTTTGAATGGGCTGCTTCATATCACAAGAGACGGGTCAACATCTGACCCGACCGCCAAACACAGCCTCTCAGTCATCCTACAGCTCCGTGTTTGATCACGCTTCAGATAACACTGCGTGACAACACGTCTTTCATATGAGATCATGCACACACAGTATACATCTGAATAAAGCCCATTCTTAGGACCATTGAGACGCTTTCATTTGGTCACATAACTGTAATGCAAAAGAGCCCATGGTCATCACTGAAATGTGGTAAAAATAATGATACAGCGGTGGCCAAAATGATTAGAACACTAGTACTGTCACCAGCTAAAAATGGTTTGAAGTCAGTTATTTCTATCTTTTGCTGTAATGACGCTGACGCATCCAGTGAGTGAAACGCCCGCGCTCAGCTGTACATTCATCATAGATAAGTCGCAATGGCAATGCACTGACGTTAGTTTACCAGTGGATACGTCACGAACCGCCAAGCATAAGGCCTACATTTAAGTGAAAATGAATGGTAGGTAATATGCAGCTTTGAAACCAGCAAAAATGGCAGGATAGTGTAGAACACGGATTCACACAAGGTCACATTATGCACCTGCAGCACTTCTATGAACGGAGAAAACAGAATAAAACTATATAGGCTACATAAAAAGGAATATATAGGTCTATATACGAAATATATTTCACTTAAATCATTAACAGATTAACAAAACGAAAGAAAAAATTGTGGTTAGTTTGGATCATTGTAACGCGCTCCAAAGTTCACAGAAAAAAAACCGAGACGGCAGAAAGCCATTTTCTCTATTTTGCAAAAGCTTTACAGTTTTGAATGATGTTTTGGTTCTATCTGTATGACCAACCAGCGTTGGTATGCCCATAAATTACGGAGTAACAGTTGGGAAAACAATGCAGTGATCGCGTCGGTGCCTCACACACACTTACCACATATTTATGCTAACTTGACATCGCAGCCTGTTCATTATCAAAATAAAATACAGTTAAAGAAACATAAAAAGTTACACTGCTCAATTTAAATAGTGCGTAGTACAGTCTGTGCCGTTCAGCGTGACCAGAGCCTCACTGTACGTCTATAATGCCAGTGAAGAACAAAGACTTTAGTTTACATAATAAATCATATTTTAGCATTCAGATACGTCGCGGATATAGAAACATTTGGACTCATCCAGAATGAGAGAGGTAGGCTTCAGTTTCACTTTTTAATTAATTTGTTTTGGCTTGACATTTACATTTAGCCTAAATACAACTTTAGAGGATTTGTTGTGGAGAGAAGGGAACTAAAATAGCCTAATTGTGTCTGTAATAATGTTTGTAAACATTTTGTTTTATTTACTGGTATTTTAGCTTACATTATTTCTGAATGTAATAATAAAATGTGACGTACAGCCTACTAATTTAGTTTTCTTCCTCTCAAAACGCTTATAGGTGTAGCTTTTTTTATTCATGCTGCAAACACTTTTAAATATTTTGAAAAAATACTTTGTCTTTAAAGTGTTACCAGCTTTTTTCTTTTGTTCAATACATTTGGTCAAAATCTAGAAAAGATGATGCTGTATTGGCTATGACTAAGCACAAGTACCAGATCAAGACTCTCTTCGTGTTTTTTCTTTTTGAGTAAAGAAAACGCTGTACTTTATTATTATTATTATTATTATAGGCAAAGAAAAAGTTTTAAAAATAACGTTATTAACCGGTATTTTTTCTACTAAAATCGGTTTCTGAACGGTAATAATACAGAAGAACACAGGAACAGAAACGTTCAAATACCGATTCTGCTCGGAGTGAACCGATCGATTTTTTTTCTTCTGTTTTTAAGCCCTGCTTTATGCAATTGACCAATATCTGTATCGGTATCAGCTAATACTTTATTGTTAAAATCGGCATCGGCATCAGCCAAAAAAATCCTATTGGTAAATCCCTACTGAATTTAATATTGCTTCATTATGCTTTCTAAAGATGATGAAAATTGTCAAAGTTTAATGGACAGTATATAGTTTAAAAAAGTAAGAAAAAAATGAAATCTGCATATGCAGAGTCTTTATCTCTCCTTCCTTACATGGGCGACACGCATATGATCAAAGATAATTTGCATTTTAACTGTTTAATCTGTCTCCTCGCCACTATCACCATTAGCATACATATACAGGTGCATCTCAATAAATTAGAATGTCGTGGAAAAGTTCATTTATTTCAGTAATTCAACTCAAATTGTGAAACTCGTGTATTAAATCAATTCAATGCACACAGACTGAAGAAGTTTAAGTCTTTGGTTCTTTTAATTGTGATGATTTTGGCTCACATTTAACAAAAACCCACCAATTCACTATCTCAACAAATTAAAATACTTCATAAGACCAATAAAAAAATACTAGGGATGCACGATATTGGATTTTGCCGATAACCGATATGCCGATAATTTTCTACTCATTTTGGCCAATAGCCGATGCAGATACCGATATATAATTAATTTTAATTTTGGTTAGTTTTTAACAAGAACTTATTTGTTAGAATTAAATAAACAATAAAATTACTGCTTTATTTAATCAGAAACCCAGTCTAAATATTATTTGTGTATTTTGCTTTAATTTGATTAAAAGTAGGCCAACAGCGCCCCCTACAGATTAAAACTCCTTACTGAGCGGGCGTTAGGACCCGGGGGAGACTGCTGCTGCACGTGCTATTACTGTTTACTCTATCATACACCGAACGCGTCATTCTGTACATGCTTTCACAGATTAAATGCAGCGATCCAAAACAGTGAATCCAATCATCATTCAGACAAAACTTTGCTTCAAGAATGAGCCACAATGCTGACGTGATCTAATCGCTAGCACACCCTGAGCACATGTGAGTTAACGTGTTCCTCTAATCGGCAAGACATATCGGCATAATGTTTCATATTGGGCCGATGCCGATATTTACATTTAAAGCCATCATCGGCCGATTCCGATATTGGTCCGATAATATCGTGCATCCCTACTGTAAACTAATTAATTTACAAATGGAGACTAAACCTAAAGGAACATACAGTTACACACATGCTGCAGTAAGAGCTTACGGCTGAAGTGAAACATGTTCTCTTGAGTTTGAGAGCAGCATGTTTGAATATGATGAACCTGTATGTGCTGGAGGATTTTCTGGTCACCTTTCTGCTCAGTGATGAGGTGCTGTACGATGACGTCAGTCATGCTGTCTCTGTAGGCGTAGCGGTCCTTATATAAGCCATGGACCGTGCTGAAGATTAGCTGGAAGAAGGCGATGGTGCCGTCCTGACAGCCTAAAACCTGCACAACACAAGCTTCTGAAGAGTGTGATGCTCAACCACCACAAATATCCACCAAAGAGCTCGCAACCACACTAATTAAAGAATGCAAATCAAAACACAAAAAGGGTGACATATCGATTGATCGCTCTCCTTTTTATAATGATGTTCTAATGTCTGTGAAAGACTGGTGACTGCTTTATAAAACACAGTTTGAGAGAAAAACAGAGCTGTGGTTTTTAACCCAATATGTGAGGTGATTTTCACATAACTAATTAACTCAGTCACACATCTCCGCTCTGATTAGATATGCACTGTAAGAGTTTACACCTTTAATCTCTCCTTCTATTAATAAACAATAGCTTTAAATAGAGGCGAGTGATGACAACAGCCAATCTCACAAACATATTTCACCCCTCAAAGAAGAAACAAAGGAAGAAATTATCGATTGAATGGAAAAAATTGTCTATTTTGTCTAAATTGTCAAAGTCTATTTAGGACCATTAGGGGTTTTGCATTGTGACATTATTTCTTCCCCTGACTAATTCTCATAACTCTAAGGCAACAACGAATATATTATTATATATCATATGTATTATTATTTGCACAGTAATATATTAAAACAAATTTGGTAATGAATATAATGACAATAACCATTTTTTTTTATTTGACTTTTGGGATGAAAGGTGAACTAGACATATTTTTGTGAGATTCACAGGCTTTTCTTTATTTATAGAATTCATTTTGATTTAACACCATTGTATCAGGTTTTTCGTTTAAACATGATTGCATCATGTTAAGCAGACTTGAAATGGTTACTTTTTGGCTTAACTTGATGTTTTCATTTTGAAAGAACATGTAGCTCAAAATAAGTTTACACTTCCCACCATGCTTTGCATAGGACTGGATATGGGGAGACAAAATGTTAAAATAAAGTGTTATTTTATGCAATTTTTAGCAAGATGAGAAAATAGGGAGACTTGTTAATGCCTAATATTGTATTATGATGGCCATTATTTGGCTGAACTTGAATAAACAGTGGTTCTACACGATGGAAACATGGTATCTCTACTCAAGCACTTCATGTAGGATAAACTAAAGCAAACTGAGTAAACTCAACTTAAAATTAGACATGTCCAAATAACATGATTCAGTCATGTGGAACCACTGTCCATGATAAAGCTCCTAGCACACCTAACTACCCTCATGAATGAATAATCCATGAATAACCCGAGAGATGTCTGACCACATAGTTGGAGTCTGGCTTGACTCGGGAGGTCCAAACCCAGGAGCTCTGCTCCCCGATGGTGCCCAGCCGGACCCCGTCTCTAGTGTAGAGCGAGGCCTGTTTGTCGGAGCCGCCCATCACGATGTACTCGCCCTTAGAGAAGAAGCTGACGCAGCACGGGTCGAAGCTCAGCTGCCGGTCCTTCCCGATCTGCAGAAGCATGAGAACATGCTGCGGCTCTTTTACTGCTTTCACATAACATGCTGCACTACTCACTGCCATAAAACACGATCATCTAACAGCAACTCTGAAATGCTGTGCCAACCTTCTGTGGTTATTAGAAGTAAAAAACAGCCAAATATTTAAAATAAACACTTATTCTGATCAGCTTAAGTCCTGTCGTCATCTGAAATACTGGGGGATCACATAAAAATGTGGTGATATTCCTCAGGGAATTTATCTTTATGCTATGACTCTGATGCAGATCTTCACAATTCTGTCTACAGATGCAGTTCAGCATAAAGCCAAACTAAACCTAAAGCCTTAGTATCAGGAACCTTATACAGACATGTATTATCACCCCACACACACACACACACACACACCATTCACAAAAACATGCACATCTGCACAGTCAGCTTTGTAAAATATCACCCTTAAAATCACCTGCACAAAACTGATCATATATGTTGTTGATAAATGGCTCAGATGTTTGCAATCTCTGGTTGTATCAGAGCGAGTTTGAGTCGATGCAGCGATGCAGTCAGATATTCATGATGAAGCTCCTCCAGTTATCCTCAACACCGGGAGAAGCTACTACACTACTGAATAACAGCCCTTTTCATTTTTTTGGATAAGCTGCTGTTTCCAGTTATTACAAAGTTAAAAGCATTATGGTTTTAAGAGGCTGATGAGCATTTTCACTTCTGAAATGTTCTCGGAGCACGAAACATTTTTTCAAAGCAGCTAAAAGCCTATGGCTGTGTGCGAAACACAGAAACGCTGCTGCTGTTCGTCTGATGAACACACGCACACACACATTCAAGAGTGATGTTAACCATCAGCCCCCTTCACTCTCAATAAACTACGAGCTTCTCACTGGATAGAAGCGTCTGCTAAAAGAAGAAATGCAAATGTACTTCTTAACCACTTGGCTCCATTGTAGTATGCAACCATTCATTCAATTCCCAATTACCTTTACACATGCCTTTTTGTGGCTGCATACATAGAGCTGAGAGAGGAAGAGAGAAAGCTAACAGGACAGTCATGTTTTTCATTTGTTATGAATGCATGTCTGTCTTGTGTCTGGTCTCTCACATCTCAGCCGCTGCAGTATTTGGCCAAAAAAACCATGCCGCAGTGGTTTGCTTTAGCGAACATCCCCTCGTCAGTGCTGTTCCCTGTAAAGAGCTGCAGCGTTCAGGACAGCGGACGCTTTACGAGCTCTGTGAATAGCAGAGTAATGAAGGCAGCATGTTTGTTCAGACAGCACTGGAGGCGACTACATTACAGCTGCATAACGAGCGCTGCATATTTTCCCTTAATTACTACACTTCCCATGCTCACCTGAGGCAGCACACGTGTGTGTGTGTGTGTGTGTGTGTGTGTGTGTGCAATCATAATGTTTTCCAGCAGAGCTGACGTCTTCTATAAAACATGATCACTTTCACTCAGCTCCATGTATTTATAGAGAACGTAAGGGAAATACTCCTGCTCATCTGAAATGAACTATTGTACTATGTTAAGTCCCAGTCGTGATGGATAGTCTGTGTGGAGTGTTTTGCAGATATGATGGTGTCAGTGTTTCATGGTCCTGACGCTTTGGGGAAACACAGATCTGTCCTTTTGAAGCAGAAGATTGGACAAGTAAAGGCAGATCAGGCAGCACTAATCAGATTGGAATTATGATTAACTAAACAAGAGCTGCTTCAGGCTGGAATACACTACACGACTGATTCGCAGTCTGGACGAGTCAACAATAGTGCCCAGAGTCAGAGCCGGTCTGCAGAGTTCGGGCAGTCAGAGCTGAGAGATTTCACAGAAAGTTGTGTCGTGCAGTGCTTCTCAATTCCAGACCGGCCCCTGCTCTGCACATTTTGCATGTCTCCCTTATTTAACACACCTGATTGAGATCATTAGCTTGTTAGGAGAGAGATCCATGAACTGAACTGACCAGCTGATGATCTCAATCAGGTGTGTTAAATAAGGGAGACATGCAAAATGTGCAGAGCAGGGGCTGGTCTGGAATTGAGAAGCACTGCTGTAGTGTCTCATACACTGTGTATGACGGTAAGAGACGGTGATATCAGACTGGTGTCTGAGCCTCCGCAGCTCGACAGCGCCACACCTTTAGTGTGAATCTGTGGCGAGAAATGGAACTGCAGCTGCTCTAATGGATTCGATTATTCTCAAGTGACCTTACGCTCCAAATCAAGACCACACCAGTCAGCTTCAGCTATGTGCATCAGGTCACTAACTAGTTGGCATGTCTGTTCTTCCTATGTGGAGTACATGAATGAAAGTATAATTCAATGCATGTGTGGTGTGTACTAACGGTCTGTGAATGAACATTAGAGCGCCACCTTCAGGCTGAATTACACACCAGACGGCTGCTAAAAGTGTGTTGAGCATATAAAACTGACAAACTGTTTATCCTTAACTAGCACTGAGACAGAATCTGCCCTGCATAAATGAACAAAGTCAGTCTGGTCATTTACAGTAATTTATCAGGTTTACTGAGTGAAACCTAACGTCAAATCAAACTCTAGTCCAAGTCAAGACTCAAATCCCTGTTTGTAAAAGTTTTCTCTACTCTCACTTTACACAGGTTCAGTATCACGTCTCATTTCTGTTGTTCAGATAATCACGTCTCAGGTTCAAGATGCTGGTAACTTCAAAACTTACGAGCAACATCAAGTCAGTGTATTTTGTTGTAAACATACTGTAACTCAGACTTACTGAATATAATCAGCAAAATTCAGATTTTTCCATGACATCTCAACCATGAGCTCATTAACATATCTACATATTATCCACACCCGCTGAGCATTATGCGTCAGGCGGTATAGAGGATGACAGCAGATGTGAAGGAATGGGATTATACTATATATATACATATATATAACTTTGAAAACAACAGACAATAGAGCCGGGGTATTTCCTCCGAGGAGGCAAGGGAGGCAGTGCCTCTTCAAAATACTGGGTCAGAAAAAGTATGTAGTACAAAAATATAACAACACCAATATTACAAATTAAAACATTAAAAAGTGTATAAATGACAGTTTTTTCTAAAGAGACAGTGTCCAGCAGGTAGTTACAGCAGGAGGCTGCGCCCATTGAGTTTGAACAGACCCCCTCAAGCCTGCGCTGGGTTTAGTGGGGGGTAACTGAGAATGAATGGGGGAAAGTCACGTGACAGGATGCAATGCCTCCATCGCAATATGATTGGATATGACTGGTTATGATCGGCTGTGATTGGTTCATGTGATAAAACCTCTTTTGTGTTCATGCGCATTCGTGAATCCGTCTGAAAGACTCATTTAAAAAAGTAAGTAAACAACTCACACACTTAGATATAACCACTCTGTCTCGTCAAAATAAGACTTGACCTGAAAACATGATCTGTGGGAGTTGTAGTGAGTAATCAGCTTGCTGAAATTTAATGTAAATCTCCGTGTCTGTGACCAATATTTACAGAGCTTTGATAACTGATGATCCCAAACATTCAAAAATAGTTAGAAGTTAAAGGCACAATATGTAATTTTCGCCGCTAGAGGGCACGTATTCAAAATAAACAAAGAGACAAAGGCGTAGTCTGATGACGCTGTGACTGAGTGTGGAATCATGGGAGTTGTGGTCTTCATCCCCACAGCCGACGCAATCCGACGGGACTCGGGCAGAAATCATGTTCATGGATGAGCTAATGATTTATTAACGTAGTAGAATGAAGCAGAGTGAGGCTGAAAGCCGTCGAAGCGAAACGAGGCGCTGAACGAGCGCGACACACGGCTGGAAAGCAGCGGAGCTTTTATTATGCCACAGTCGAGCACTTCCGGTGCTTCCGGTCGTGCGTATGTGGGGTAAAGCAGCGCTGTTTTATCATACGAGATACATTTAGTTCTGTTATAATGCTACTCTGTGCGGTCGTCACCGATCTATTAAAACACACAACATATTAAAGCGTCTTTGCTGTTTCCATGTTTTCTACAAAAC
>NW_015644382.1:145352-146842 GCF_001515625.1 Sinocyclocheilus rhinocerous
CACCAGTCAGCTTCAGCTATGTGCATCAGGTCACTAACTAGTTGGCATGTCTGTTCTTCCTATGTGGAGTACATGAATGAAAGTATAATTCAATGCATGTGTGGTGTGTACTAACGGTCTGTGAATGAACATTAGAGCGCCACCTTCAGGCTGAATTACACACCAGACGGCTGCTAAAAGTGTGTTGAGCATATAAAACTGACAAACTGTTTATCCTTAACTAGCACTGAGACAGAATCTGCCCTGCATAAATGAACAAAGTCAGTCTGGTCATTTACAGTAATTTATCAGGTTTACTGAGTGAAACCTAACGTCAAATCAAACTCTAGTCCAAGTCAAGACTCAAATCCCTGTTTGTAAAAGTTTTCTCTACTCTCACTTTACACAGGTTCAGTATCACGTCTCATTTCTGTTGTTCAGATAATCACGTCTCAGGTTCAAGATGCTGGTAACTTCAAAACTTACGAGCAACATCAAGTCAGTGTATTTTGTTGTAAACATACTGTAACTCAGACTTACTGAATATAATCAGCAAAATTCAGATTTTTCCATGACATCTCAACCATGAGCTCATTAACATATCTACATATTATCCACACCCGCTGAGCATTATGCGTCAGGCGGTATAGAGGATGACAGCAGATGTGAAGGAATGGGATTATACTATATATATACATATATATAACTTTGAAAACAACAGACAATAGAGCCGGGGTATTTCCTCCGAGGAGGCAAGGGAGGCAGTGCCTCTTCAAAATACTGGGTCAGAAAAAGTATGTAGTACAAAAATATAACAACACCAATATTACAAATTAAAACATTAAAAAGTGTATAAATGACAGTTTTTTCTAAAGAGACAGTGTCCAGCAGGTAGTTACAGCAGGAGGCTGCGCCCATTGAGTTTGAACAGACCCCCTCAAGCCTGCGCTGGGTTTAGTGGGGGGTAACTGAGAATGAATGGGGGAAAGTCACGTGACAGGATGCAATGCCTCCATCGCAATATGATTGGATATGACTGGTTATGATCGGCTGTGATTGGTTCATGTGATAAAACCTCTTTTGTGTTCATGCGCATTCGTGAATCCGTCTGAAAGACTCATTTAAAAAAGTAAGTAAACAACTCACACACTTAGATATAACCACTCTGTCTCGTCAAAATAAGACTTGACCTGAAAACATGATCTGTGGGAGTTGTAGTGAGTAATCAGCTTGCTGAAATTTAATGTAAATCTCCGTGTCTGTGACCAATATTTACAGAGCTTTGATAACTGATGATCCCAAACATTCAAAAATAGTTAGAAGTTAAAGGCACAATATGTAATTTTCGCCGCTAGAGGGCACGTATTCAAAATAAACAAAGAGACAAAGGCGTAGTCTGATGACGCTGTGACTGAGTGTGGAATCATGGGAGTTGTGGTCTTCATCCCCACAGCCGACGCAATCCGACGGGACTCGGGCAGAAATCATGTTCATGGATGAGCTAATGATTT
>NW_015644382.1:146857-147047 GCF_001515625.1 Sinocyclocheilus rhinocerous
AAGCCGTCGAAGCGAAACGAGGCCGCTGAACGAGCGCGACACACGGCACACACGGCTCGGAGCTTTTATTATGCCACAGTCGAGCACTTCCGGTGCTTCCGGTCGTGCGTATGTGGGGTATGTGGGGTCTGTTTTATCATACGAGATACATTTAGTTCTGTTATAATGCTACTCTGTGCGGTCGTCACCG
>NW_015644382.1:148474-151981 GCF_001515625.1 Sinocyclocheilus rhinocerous
TTTTGCATTATTGACACACTATTTTCCTAATTAATGCTGTTCAGTTGCTTTGACACAATCTGTATTGTTAAAAGCGCTATATAAATAAAGGTGACTTGACTTGACTTTAACTATCAAGAAGAATAGCTGAACATAAGTTCACAAATAAAATGATTAATAAATGTTGCTGCATTGAGTTATTATTTTGGAATAAATGTAAAATGCTTAAAAACACATTCATACTTGGCTTTAATAAAAAGAATATTGATTACATTGTTAAAGTAAAAATATAAAATAGATTTTGTTTTCTTTTTCTGCTAGTGTAAGTAATGTTTATTTAAGAAAATGTGACTGGGACATGCATTTATAGACAATAGACAATATCAAAATACAGACGAACAAACAAAAGGACCTATGAGTGATAGTGTTCAGCTACTTGATCAGTGAGCACTTCTCAGTCAACACTAAATCTCTCTCTGGCGTGAGTTTGACATGATCATTTGTATTGTCACAGCATAATAAAAACATATTCCACACACAAACCTGTTTCCCACTGAGCTGGTAGAACGACAGCCTCTGTCCCCAATCAGCCACTGCCAAGATATCGTTGTGTTCATCCCTGAAACACACACACACACACACACATGGCAATTCAAGAACACTGAGGAACATCTGTCCTGTCCTGTGTGCTTTATCTGAGACCATCTGCTGCTCAGACTCCATCATCATCCATCACCTACAGTACCTACTGACTGAGGAGACGGTGCTAATATGCAAACCCACAATGCAATGAGCAGCGTTTCAAAGACACACTGATATAAACATGCATACGTGTATGTAAACCACTGCATGTCTGTGAAAGTGCTAATTATTTCATATGGAGATACTGCCAGCTTTACACATTACTGCACCTGTAATTCAGCTTTACTTTTTATACCCATTTTTATCAAATGACAGTAGGTGTGAATTCACACTCTGACAGCTCTAGACATATATAAAGCATATATACATACTTGTTTTTGTTTAAATGTGATGTGACGGTGAGATGACACACTGCTGTTCCTGCACACCTCTGATTACACCGGTAAAACACCGTGCTTGTAGGCTGAAGTTTGGGGAAAAGGAGATTTCCACTTCCAAAACTACGGCGTGAAGACAGTTTACAGGCTCAGTGTGCTGTTCTCATGTCGGAGCTAGACTCTGACATCAGGGACGTGACACAGATCAGATCCAACCCTAGTTAAATCATTCATGGTGTTCAGGAACTCTGAAGGAAAGAGGCTCTCCAGGACCAGCACTGAGGAGTTCAGAGAGCTTTTACTGCATTGCCAGACTGAGTTTAACACTTTCTCAGGAGTCTGAGCAACAGCGACAGCGAACAGCACAGATCAGAGACAGTGGAGTGTGTGGCTGTAGATGAACTGAATGACTAGAGCAACAGAGCCCCCTGCTGTCTGATGTGCAAACTGAACACTCATTATGAATGTACACAAATAAACACTATTGACAAAAACTATTAACAAAAACTAGTAGAGCATCTGACGCTAAAATAACACTCCATCACTGTAAAAAAAAAATGCTGCTGCAATTAGTTATAGCAACTTAATAAATAAACTTAAATATTCAACTTAAGTAAACTGAAGTTAACTGAGCCTATAATTTTAGGTCAAGCACGAACACTTACTTGGACGGGTTCCAGGCAATGGACCAGATGGGCGATGAGGAGCCGCCCGGACGCTCGATCTTCACCTTCTCCTCTCCGTTCTTGTTTCTGACGCTCACCACTCCATTCATCATTCCCAAAGCCAAGTACTGGCCGTCATTAGTCCACCTGAGATCACCAGCAGACACGTCACACATCACACAGCCCTTCACCGCAGCACACCGTGATAAACCTCCTCAAACTCACCCGCAGCACGTGATCTTACTGCTGACTTTATGTTTGGAGACAGACTTCTGCTCCGGAGACCACAGACCTGCAACCCAAAGCAAACACGTCAGAGAAAAGAACACTGCAGCAGCGTTTGTCAAACCTCTTATCACACAAACAGCCTTCTGACTGCACTACGTTCACTTGCATTCATACACGTCTTATCTGTCAAATCAAAGCTGAGCTTGCCATTAGGTCAGAAATGTGCTTCCTCTGGACATTAACGTGTGTTTTCTGTGATCCACTCACTGCTGTTCTGCTATTACAGCATCATGTGTCTGAAACATAAATGATTCTGAACTCTCATAACTCATGTGGTTCAGTGATCCGATCCGATATTCAGCCGGTGGATCACCAGAAACATCTTAATACCAGGTGCTAACATGACACTTTACAGCAATAGTTCACCCAAAAATGACAATTTGCAAAAAATAGACTGTCCCTGTGTGTGTGTCAGCATTCACAAACCCATTCACTACTGTGACACATCAATGACAACTGAAACGAGAGACTGACAGGTGCTTAATCAATTCAATTCACTTTTATTTGTATAGCGCTTTTCACGATACAATTGTTGCAAAGCAGCTTCACAGAAAATTAAAGTTTCTACATTATATTTACTAGTAGCTTATCAGTGGTGACTAATAAGAACTGGTTCTCAGTTCCCAACCCTAATTGTAATGCACTGCTAGGTGGTTGTCCTGCATCTTCAATAAACAAGCTACAGGTGGTCAAAAATGCAGCGGCTAGAGTCCTTACCAGGTCAAGAAAATATCTGCACTGGCTACCTATTAAGTTCTGTATCAGTTACAAAATATTATTACTTGCCTATAAGGCCCTTAATGGGTTAGCTCCTGCGTACCTAACTAGTCTTCTACCACGCTACAATCCATCACGCTCCCTAAGGTCACAAAACTCTGGACTTTTGGTAGTACCTAGGATAGCAAAGTCCACTAAAGGAGGTAGAGCTTTTTCGCATTTGGCTCCCAAACTCTGGAATAGCCTTCCTGATAACATTCGGGGTTCAGACACACTCTCTCTGTTTAAATCTAGATTAAAGACACATCTCTTTCGCCAAGCATTCAAATAATGCATCTCATAATCTAGTACTGCAGTTATATCTGATCAAATGCACATTATTATTCTTCAGTTTGGGTTAAACAAATCAATTTTGCTTGGTTGGAACACCAGCTACGCTAATTATGTCTCTATTTGTTTCTCTGTTTCTGCTGGGATTGACATCCCGTGGTAACTAGGATTTACACAAGCTTCAGTCTGGATCCAGAACACCTGAGAAGAGATGATGCCAACCCCTCAGAGCACCTCAGATGATGCCAACCCTGAAACAACATACAGAACTACCACATTTTGCTATAAGTTTGATTGCATCATATAATAATTGCTGTTAATAGTGTTCATCGTCTGTTTGATTACGTCTTAAATTGATTTTTCCGTACATTTCTGCCATATGTACATAAACCAGTCACCACTGGTAAGCTACTACTAAATATTGTAGAAACTTAATTTGCTGTAAAGTTGCTTTGCAACGATTTGTATCGTGAAAAGCGCTATACAAATAAACTTGAACTGAATTGAAT
>NW_015644382.1:155553-157296 GCF_001515625.1 Sinocyclocheilus rhinocerous
ATATTTTCTTGACCTGGTAAGGACTCTAGCCGCTGCATTTTTGACCACCTGTAGCTTGTTTATTGAAGATGCAGGACAACCACCTAGCAGTGCATTACAATTAGGGTTGGGAACTGAGAACCAGTTCTTATTAGTCACCACTGATAAGCTACTAGTAAATATAATGTAGAAACTTTAATTTTCTGTGAAGCTGCTTTGCAACAATTGTATCGTGAAAAGCGCTATACAAATAAAAGTGAATTGAATTGATTAAGCACCTGTCAGTCTCTCGTTTCAGTTGTCATTGATGTGTCACAGTAGTGAATGGGTTTGTGAATGCTGACACACACACACACACACACTCACCGAAGTCTCCTGAGGAGCACGAGGCCAGCTGGTGTGTGACGGGGTTGTAAGCCACACACTGGATTGAATCATTGTGACTGAGAGAGAAAACACACACAAACACACTATCAGTGAAGTCTGGTCTGACGGACGGCAGCACGGCATGATGGGGCCTGTGACTAAATGAAACACTAAGATAATAAACGTCATCATAATTATATGATTATTATAAGCACAGAAGCTCACGTGTATTTGAGGATGCCCTCCAGTTTGGAGGTCCAGATGATGATGCTTTTATCTGCTGAACCGGACGCGAAGCGTTTCCCTGCGGGACAGAGAGGAGGAAAGTCACACAGACGCACATGATGCACTCACAGTTAATCAGATACAGGATGATATCATTACCATCTTTAGCATAAGCCACACAGTACACGGTGTCTTTGTGTCCCTTCAGCGGCTGAATCAGCGTGCCGTCAGCGGTGTCGTACACCTGCGCACACACACACACACACGTGCCAGTCATCATGATCTAATCAAAACCACCTGAATTCACGCAATACTTCGATATATACGTGTATATATACACAGTTAGGTCCATATATATTTGGACACAGGCACAATTTTTATTATTTTAGCTGCTGACCAAAACATATTCAAGTCACAGTTACATAATGAATATGGACTTAAAGCTTTAATTTGAGGGTATTCTCATCACAATTGGAGGAAAGGTTAAGGAATTACAGCTCTTTAATATATACCTTATTCAAGGGATCATAAGTAATTGGACAGTTGACTAAAAAGCTGTTTCATGGACAGATGTGGGCTATTCCTTCGTTATTTCTACATCAATTAAGCAGGTAAAAGGTCTGGAGTTGATTCTAAGTGTTTCATCTACATTTGGAAGCTGTTGCTGTGAAGCACATCATGCAGTCAAAGGATTTCTCCATACAAGTGAAACAGACGATTGTTAGGCTTCAGAAACAAAACAGATCCATCAGAGAGATAGCAGGAACATTAGGAGCGGACAAATCAACAGCTTGGTACATTCTGAGAAAACAAGAACGCACTGGTGAGCTCAGAAACATAAGACCTGGACGTCCACGGAGGACAACAGTGCTGGATGATCAGAGGATCCTCTCCATGGTAATTACATTTATTTGTCCAATTACATTTGAGCCCCTGAAAATAGGGGGAGTGTGTATAAAAATGGTTGTAATAACTAAGCATTTTATATTTTTGTGCAACCCCTTGAATTAAAGCTTAAAGTCTGCACTTCAATGTCATCTTGATTGTTTCATTTTAATTAGGGTGACCATACGTGCCATTTTCCCAGGATTTCTATATTGCCAAAAATATCTAGGTTTTGGCTTTGTTTGCGTGTGCAGACCGATCGGTGTATGACATCAAAGTACCATACAG
>NW_015644382.1:157658-159773 GCF_001515625.1 Sinocyclocheilus rhinocerous
TACTTTGATGTCGAACACTGATCGGTCTGAGCCGCACTGCTTCTAAATCGAACACACCTAGCATAATTGCATCGCTTTGACCGTAGATCCCACCTTCTCACACGCCAAGATTGGTCCATTATGTACAATGCTTGCATGTTATTGGTCAAACTACTTTTCGATCATTACCTTCAGCAAGCATGAAAACAGGAAAACAAAGCCAAAACAGCCAGGATGCGTCCTGGGAAAATGGCACGTATGGTCACCCTACTTTTAATTCTATTCTGGTGTCATACAGAGCCAAAATTATGAAAATTGTGTCAGTGTCCAAATACATAAATTTGACCTGTGTATATATATACATACACACACACGGTTAGGTCCATATATATATTTAGACACTGACACAATTACAGGGAGTGTCATGGCGGATGCCCAAATCCAGTATCATTTTATAAATAGCACTGTTTTTGTGTTTATGTAGTTTTAAATGGTTTTCAGGCGAGAATGTACTTGTTTATAGTTCAAATATGCAGTTTGTTAATAAAGATAATGTCTATTTGAAAATTTGCGTGTTTGAAAAACATTGCGTGTTCGTGATGGTGATTGTAGTTACATTGTTTTGCCATTAGATGGTGACAAGAGCCTGTTTTTATGAGTGAGTCAGCAGGATATACTCGGATATAATACAATATTATACGTATAATATTATACGTTACATAATAATATATAATTTACTTCATATAAAAAATATATAGGCTTATTATAGTATATAATATAGAGACGTTATCTCCAGGTCCAATACATGGCTGGTTTTCGGTCATTGATAGATTTTTTCCCCCAGTCTTTGAAGCATATTTCCTACATTACTTCTTTTATTCATTTTTTTGTTCAGTCATTTAATTTAGATGTGTATTTCTATTTTTCTGCCCTTTTTAATTATTTTGTTTATAAATTAATTTAAAAAAACGAGTAATAAAGTGTACAATAAAGTACAATTGTATCCTTATATAATGGATTCTATTTACACTAAGTGAAAATAGCAGTATTTTTAGCAATATGCTATTTACACTGTTAAAATAGCAGGATTTCTACTATCAAGTATACTACTTGTTGCAAATAGTGGCAATTATCTGCACTTCAGTATTGTAGTACATTATAAAACAGTATGCAATAATAACGCATTGAGTGTAAATTATAATTTAAATTTTAATTATTAAATGGATGCCACCTTATTGCTACAATAAAGCCCTCCCTACACCTACCCAAACCCTACCCGATACTTTATTTTCAACGTTTTGATTATTTCCTTAATTTTTTATTGAAAATAAATGCCTTTACAATGTGATACGAGATTTGAAAAGATGGTAACCACAGATTAACTATAGTCTTTCTTGCTACACTAACCATAGTTTAACCATGGCACTTGTAGTAAAACTGTGGTTATACAATTGGGAATCAATCCGGCAAAAGAAAACCCCACGGTTACTGCACTTGTCCTACAATAAGACGGAGGTAAGGGGCTGAAATGCGTGTTGTCAGCGCGAGGGGTGTGTTGTTACCAGAACTCGGTTTCCAGCCGCCACTATGAGCTGCGAGCCGTCGGGTCTGAAGGCCAGGTCATAGATGCTGCAGACAGGATGAGACACACACGCTACACACTAAACTTCAGTCATGTCGGACTCAAAATGTTGCGTTATCAATATAATAGCGACAGAAACAGGCAGAAATCACTAGTATCTCTCAAGATGGGTCGTCGATGCTTCTGTTGTTTACATAGCAACGGTTGCTAACCACATCTACACCGCTAAAACCATGAAGCGCCTTACCACTGCTCAACCTTGTCCCGGTCGTGTACTTTATCTATCCATGTGGGAACTGCCCTCATTATGGAAAATTCACGGTCTTTTCTGAAAAGCGCATGAATTCAACAGGTCCGCACCATAGACTGTAGGTCCGCACTGAAAGAGACGCAGACCGGAACAGGAAAACACAACATGGAGACCAGCCGATGCATTGCCAAAATAAAAGTCCCTCCATGTTAGACCAGGTTTAAAGTCCCCCAGAGTGGCTTCATATTGTTGCTTTGATTTATTATTATTATTAGGGCCCAAGCCAGTAAGGCGCAGGCCCTAT
>NW_015644383.1:0-1175 GCF_001515625.1 Sinocyclocheilus rhinocerous
GTGTGTAGAGAGCTGGACTGTGGGACGGCTGTAAAAGCAACATATGATGCTCACTTTGGACAAGGATCAGGACCAATTTCAATGGCTTATGTAGAATGTAGTGGATCAGAGACTGCACTGAAAGACTGCAGGTCAGACAGCGAGGAAGCACAGCACTGTAAACATAATCAAGATGCTGGTGTCGTCTGTTCAGGTAAACTGCTCCAAACATCAGCCTGTTATTTCATCACTCTCTTTCATAATTCTCACTCAAGCAATAACATACTTATGCTGGTGTTTACAAACATCACCAAGTAATAACATACTTATGCTGGTGTTTACAAACATCACTATCAATCTTATGAAACAGGCAGTCTGTTTAATTGTTTTGTTCATAATAATATATTCATCCTAATTCCTTATGATCTTAAAATAAACTATGATGAAGAAAATCACCATTAAATATGTCATGTCTTTTGTATATTCAGACAGACTGTCTGACAATCGTATTTATATTGTTTATTTAATGAAATTAAATAATTACGGATGGAAGATAAAATTACATATCTACGGTGAGCGGGAGGGGACATGTTCGGTTTTGTCGCGGCCACGAGATTAACGACATTCTTATGTTTACGAGTTTAATGCGTAAACAACCAACCGTGACCATAGCAACCTGGGTTACGAGTTTAATGCGTAAACAACCCCGCGTGACCATAGCAACCTGGGATTATAAAAAATGGATAAAACATTTTTCTCCATCCCGCAGTCTTGTAAATCCGTTAACTGATCGTGTCTTTTTAGTTAATATTTGTATTTTATAATAATAATAATAATAATTCTTGTATAACTGCAATATAATAATATTATAATAATATTATTACATTAACTGGTTAGGGCTATATTTTTATATTTATTCTTATATATGCTTATTTCCCCTTTCAATTCGTGTATCGTTTTACCCAATTAACGTTCTGTATAATTATGCTAGTAATATTATGCTACCATATATTTTGCAAATAGCTTACTGTAAACGCCTGACAATTAATTCAATAAAGTTTTGACTTTATGATTGTATTTATGCCCATGTGTGATGATAAATGAGTGTGTCGTGTTTTCATTTTTAAATGAAACTACGTGAATGATTAATTCCTCAACGAAACACTATAGTATTTATAATTATGGTCTATTAATTA
>NW_015644383.1:1446-11942 GCF_001515625.1 Sinocyclocheilus rhinocerous
AAACAGAATCAGAAACCTTAACCTATGGAAGGTCAAGACTTGTTGCTGGGTCTCACCTGTGCTCTGGGAGAGTGGAGGTGATTTATGGGAACACATGGGGCACAGTGTGTGATGCTGTCTTTGACCAGCAGGATGCAGAGGTTGTGTGTAGAGAGCTGGACTGTGGGGCTCCTGTACAGGTGCTGGGAGCAGCTGCTTTTGGTAAAGGGAAAGGCGGTGTTTGGTCAGAGGAGATTCAGTGCAGAGGAAGTGAATCTCAGATACACGTCTGTTCACGATCATCTTCACAGATGCACAGCTGTTCACATGACAATGATGTGGGAGTGATCTGTTCTGGTTGAGTATTAACATTTGGCAGCTCTTTAGATGAATTGCATACATATGTAATACACTGCTGTTGTTTTGTTCAATTATCTTAACTCTAGTTTCATACTGTTTAAAAGAGCTGTCAGTTGTTTGTCCAGGTTACACAGATCTCAGGCTGGTAAACAGTTCAGACTCTTGTTCTGGAAGAGTGGAGCTTCAGTTCCTCAAAGAGTGGGGCACAGTGTGTGATGCATGCTGGGATATGAGAGCTGCCAGTGTCCTCTGTAGACAGCTGAATTGTGGGATTGCTGTGTCTGTTGTGGGATCAGACTGGTTTGGAGAGGGAAGTGATGAAATCTGGGCTGATGTGTTTGATTGTGACGGAAATGAAACAAAACTCTCAGAATGTTCCATCTCTTCATGGAGTCGAGCTGAATGTTCTCATAGACGAGATGTTGGAGTCATCTGCTCTGGTGAGCACATTCACACCACACTGAAGTCATGGGTTTCAGAATAAAACTACACATTTGAACAAATGTGGTATATTTTAGATAAATATTGAATGACAAATAAATACTCTCCAGGCAGTAAAGCTCATCAGGGGAACTGCAGCTCTTCACAAACTCTCAACTGCAGCTCCACACAACACCTGTCAGTAAAAAACTTTGGTGAGAAAATCAACATCTGGGCAGATTCTTTAGTTAGTAGTGATCAAAAATATGTATGTACAGTCACTGTTTTTCTGTCTCTGAATATCAGGTCGCAGGTCCATCAGGCTGGTGGGTTCTGGGGGAGACTGTGCAGGGAGGCTGGAGGTTTTTCACAGCGGCTCATGGGGGACAGTGTGTGATGACTCCTGGGATATTAAAGATGCTCATGTGGTGTGCAGACAGCTGCAGTGTGGAGTGGCCCTCAGTAACCAGCAGGTACCAGCCTGGTTTGGTCCTGGTTCTGGACCCATATGGCTGGATGAGGTGGAGTGTGAGGGGAATGAGACGTCCCTGTGGAGCTGCTCTTCTCCAGGCTGGGGAAAACATGACTGTCAACACAAGGAGGACGTAGGAGTTGTGTGCTCAGGTAAACAATAATGTAAATAATTATTTTATTTAAACTTTAAAAGTTTTCTAAACTACTCACTCGTCCACACCGGAACATAACACTACTGAATCTACAGCACAAAACACGCAGCGTGACCAATCTAACCCGATTCCCAAACTAAACTCTAATCAGTCAGTTCTTTTTAGTGAATCACAGACATACAGCTTACAGCTAACTTTGAGATTTAAATCAGTGTAGTTACAGACTGGATGTTCATATGACAAAGTGCAGCTAAAGATATGCATTTTGCATTTGGTCAGTATTAGTATTTTATATATATTAATGAATTAAGTATTTTTGTTTGTTTGTTCAGTGTTGTTTTTTATATAAAAATTAATGGAACTATTAATGAACTGTAATCGTTAGGATTAATCAGAATCATTGAAGCCTGTATAATTCAAATCCCTAATTAAAACACTGTCATTCCGTGAGAGTTGAGGTTGATTCTCATTCTTTTCCATCTAGAGTTTAAAGAGATCAGGTTAACTGAGGGCTGTGAAGGGAATGTGGAGGTTTTCTACAATGGATAGCACTGAGGGCTGATGGGAATTCAGTCTTTGGTGCTGGTGAAGGTGTTGTGTGGCTGAACAGAGTCGAGTGCAGAGGGAATGAGATTCACCTGTGGGACTGTCCTCTCTCCCTGAATAACCACACTGACTGCTCACGCAAAGAGCACGCTGGACTCTGAGGAATATTATTCATTTGATCATTTTAGAGTGAATAATGTTTGTGTATTTAAATCAGTCATGATTTTTAATGTGTTTTGACAGATTTGCCAGATGTGTCAGTGTCCGCTACTCCTGCCACAACATCATCAGCTTCTCCTCCAGTTTCTCCTTCAGTGCGCTCAACATCAGTCACTCCTCCACAAACTCCTCCAGCAGCGTCTCTCTCCGTCCCCCCAGTGCTTGTGATTGTTCTGGGAGTTGTGCTCTTACTGCTCTTAGTGCCACTGCTTATACTGATTCAGCAGAACAGAGTGATGAGGAGAGGTAGGAGAGATCCAGAGACTGTCATATTGTGTCTTATTCAGTGTGTGATCAGTCATGTGTTGTGAACTGACAGCAGGTTTGTCTGTCTACACTCACAGCTCTCTCTAAGAGGAGACACAGGACGACGACTGAGGCCGTTTATGAGGAGATTCAGCACAGACACAATCACTTCACTCAGAGGGGTGAGACATGAGCCATCAATATCATTTAATAGCATTAATAAGAGTCTGTCAGACAGTTGATGTTCATCTATTATTAGTCCTGTTAAACCTCCTGCTTCAAACCACAGAATTCCTGACAGAAAACCACAGAGCTGCAGGTGCATGTTTATATGTGTGTGTGTGTGTGTGAGTGTCTCTTCCTGTGAGTATTTTTAGATTGTCATAAGGAGGTGTTCATATGTTACACTAAGTGTTAGGTGCAGGTGTGTGTGTGTGTGTATTTCTGGATGGCAGTGAGGAATGGGTTCATGTGAGGATACTTGTGTGTTTACTAACAGGTTAAAAAAAAGGGGGATTTCTGCCTATAATGCTTTTAAAATGTGAATAATTAATATTTGTGCTGTGTTGTCTTCTTTATGATCCAAAGGTAATGAGGATTCAGTCTGTTTGTAATGATGAACATGTTTCTGTTCTGCTCTTCTTTAACAGGGAGTCTCATCTCTGAAGAACTGCATTCTGGGTATGAAGATGCTGATGACCTTCTCTCAGGTTAGAGAGATGAAGCACACATTCACTCCGCATCACACTCAAATCCTTTTTTAAAAATTCGCTTAAATAAATAAGTGAAGTGAACCAATTCTATTTCATATTTGATTAATGACCCAATACTATTCAAATACTGCTGCTCAATTATATATTAACAGTTTTCTCTCCTTTTTCAGCAAAAGAGTTCAAGACCGCATATTATGATGATGTCACCAATGACAGTAGCCTAAAAGGTCAGTGACTTTTTTAATTGATCACATGATTCATTACCAAATGATTAATAAATTCATGATCTGCCACAAGAAGATATTTTGGCTTTTGTATCCAAACATATTGTGTGTTGATGCAGAAGAGATGCTGAAGGAAATCACACCGGGATACTATGATGACGTCATCACTGATGGACTGAAACCAGATCGTGAGACAGGTGTCCCTCTCTTACTCTACAACAGCATATAATACACTTTTAAATTAAAATGTTACAGTATGTTTAAGATAGATATTTAAAATTTGTTCTGAATGTAATGAATGTGTGTCTGTGATTAATGTGTGAATTTGTAGAAGACACACCTGAGAGCTATGATGATGTCATGACGAGCGGACAGAACTCTGATATCAAAAAAGGTGTTTTACTTTTTTATCAATTAAAATATATAATATTTAAAATCCAGATTGTTACAGATAATATTTTAAATTACTGTCTTTAATGGGTTTATTGGCTCATATTTAATTTTGAGTCATATTTTTATGTGCAATGGACACACCAGAGAATTATGATGATGTCATCATTAATCGACGGATCTCTCAAGGGGTAACAGGTGAGTTGCACAGAACTACTTTTTTTTATCAGCCTTTCCATGTTTACATGAGTATCAGACATTCGTTCTGTGTAATCGAGTCACTTAGGGGGGAAAAGTATCCTTCAAATGAAATAAAGTGTTTTATAAACTGATATGAGATGTTTTTATGTCATTCTTGATCAGAGAGAGTTCAGGAGGAGTATGATGATGTGATGAGTGTCAGTGAAGATGTAAGAAACCTGTTGGGTAAGTTACTGTAACCCTTTTTTTCTCATTATATTAATATCTTTATTTCTATTTTAATATTTTTTAGTAAAATAAAAATATAAAAAATTTTAGGCTTAAAATAATTATCCAATTACAGCATTTGACATGATTTAAGATTTTGTTTTTTAATAACAGATTACGATGATGTGGAGGAAGAGGTAAACAAAGAATCTGTCTCAATGATCACACCCACTGCCTCAGTTCAACAAATTTGAACCAATTTTGAGTGATATTGTTATTAATATGTCAAATCTCAGGTTTTTATATATTTCCCCATTTATTTGTATTAAAACTGTTATGCCTTTATGAAATTGTTGTATTGTTTTTTGGCCTTGTTATAGCAATAAAAAAGAAGACAAATTTTTGTGTGTATTTCAATAAGACATTATACAAACCCTTAAGTCAAATGTATGATCTTACCTTATAAAGCACAACCACAGTGATAGTTGAAGACATCCTAAATATAAGCCCAAATGACCATCAGTGATTCAACAGCCCTCAGCTTCCTCGCAGCAAGTAGGCTACTGGAGTTTTGTGAGTGGATAATGCTGAAAAAATATTTGCATTTATCTTGGATGCATTAAGTAACTTTCCAAACTTTTCACCAAAAAAAAAAAAAAACTAACTTTTTTTATCTTATATGATCAGGTGTGTTTTTAGCCAATAAATAAATATGCATATTGCCTGTCTGTTGGGCATTTCTTTTATACAGTATGCATCATTTATCAGGCTGTAGAAGTGTTGAGTTATATATGGTATAATGTAATGTAAGGCATGTAATAATATAACTGTAATAATATAACAATATAATTGTCACGGTACTGTGCCGGAGGGATTGACAGAGACGAAGATCAAGGAAAGTCTTTAATTTAATTCACATAAAGGGTAATCCACACAAGGAACGGCTGGAGACATACGTACATGATGTTTAAGACCCGACAAACACTAACTGAGCAGACAGGAACTTAAATACACAGGTAAACAAGGACAATAGACAAGACACACCTGAACCAAATGACATAATCAACAGGAGACAGAAACTAGGTCACACTGAGCACATGGGGAAAGAAAACTCAACAAGACGTCCATGGGTGTGACAATAATATAACAATATATCATGACTTAACAATGCTTAACAACAGAATATTAGAACCCCAGTGCAGCTCATGTCATCCATCAATATAACACAAGCACAGTTCTTTGGATGGAAACATAGCTACTGCTAAAGTGTATTTAGGCTAAAACATTCTATCACTCTGTGTATTACAATATATTATAGCAGAAGACAAAAAGTAAAATGAATGTGCTGTGAAATGAGCTCTACATAAAATAAATTAAATTTGTAGCTGTGAAAAATAAATGAACATTAGAATTTTTTCTGTCAGAAAAAGTTCACCAGTGAGTCAGCTCCTTCATGTGGTGACACAAGGACTAGACTCTTGTCTGTTCCTCTTTACAATAAGAAGTGTTTTTCTGCCATTTGCTGGATGAATTACACATTACAGTGTTAAACACACATCTACAGCTACAAATTTATTTGATATAATGGCATATTAATATCTTTGGAACAAAAGCCAATATTTATTTACAAATATTATCTGAATAGTTGTACACAATCAGTCCAGTTCATTTTATAATGTATTGACATACTGTTTGTTGTGCTCTTGTTAGAACATCAGGGCAGTGTTGTTAAAATGCACTTACAATTATGTACAGTTGTCCCAAACAATAAGTTTAAAATTTTATGTTTATTATAAATTATATATTTATAGTAAATATCAACTATTTGTGTGTGAAATAATGTTTCAGTAAGTGAGCAGTCAGTCATCAGTGCTTGTATCTGCTGTGCTCAGGTTCAGGTTTGATGCTGAATATAAGCTGCAGTGTTTCTGTATCAATCTACTTTAAGTTTAGTGTGACTTTATCTCCACACTGACTTATGACTGACACGAGTCTGTCCTCAGTGAAGTGTCTCTTCACGCTGGAGGAGGAGCCCCGCTCATCAGCGCTGACACTTTATTGATATATATGGAGAAAATAAAAATGCTGCTTTCTGATTTGTCACTGATTGTGTTTGATGATTTCCTCTGTTGTGTCTAATAAGGTAACAGTGAGTGTTATTGGCAGCTGTGAGTCTCTCTCTCTCTCTTTAGGGGGCTGACAGGAGCCAGTTTCTTCAGTGTGTTTGAGGAGCAGACGAGAAACTTGTGCTGTGTTCTGAGTTGATGAAATAGTGGGTTCTGAGCAGAGAGATAATGGGTAATAATCAAGGTAATCTATTCTAATTTAAATTATAAATTGCTCAAAATAATTTGCATATGATTCTGCATTTACTTCATACTATGTTTGGTATATTTACTACATACCCTCTCTCAAATGTGTAGAAAGTATGAGAGTGATGTTGGTGAATGGCAGCAATCCCTGTGCTGGTAGAGTGGAGGTTCATCAAAATGGTCAGTGGGGAACAGTGTGTGATTGGGGTTGGGATATTGCTGATGCTGCAGTAGTTTGTAGAGAACTGGGTTGTGGGACGGCTGTAACAGCAACATTTAATGCTTACTTTGGAGCTGGATCTGGATCAGTTTCAATGGCCTTTGTAAACTGTAGTGGATCAGAGACTGCACTGAAACACTGCAGTTCAGAGAACGTGATTGCATGGTATTGTAATCATAGTGAAGATGCTGGTGTCGTCTGTTCAGGTAAGCTTCTCCAAACCTCAGCCTGTTACTATATCACTTTCTTTTAATTCTCACTCAAGCAATAACATACTTCTAAATACTGATGTGGAAAAACTTGCATCAGTATCAATCTTATGAAAAATTAATCTGTTTAATTGTTCTGTTCATAATAAAATATTCATCCTCGTTTCTTATTTTTGTATAATATTATGGAGAGAATCATCATTATACAGTGTATATCATGTCTTTATATTACCGTATTCAGACAGTCTGATTTGACAGACTTACATTGTTTATTTAGTGAATACTGTAAGTGTATATAAATCACATGTGGAAGTTAATGATAGAAATACTGCAGATTAAGTGAAATAATATAATACAAAATGTCAATATTTAATGACATTTTTCTCTGCTCCAGATAAGTGGATATGTTTAAAGAATTATCTGTCTTTATAATTAATAAAATATAATATAAATTAACATTAATTAATTTACTCTAGCACAGTAGATATCAGTAAAATAATGCAGCAATAAACTAAAGAAAGGATCAATATGTGGGTAAATCTAAATGTAAATCTGCCTTAACCCTTTGACGTGTACGATTACACTGGAGTGAACGTTCAGTTTTGCCAACTAATTTGCAGGGGAAGTTGCTAAAGGAAGGTCTACTTGTTGCTAAAAGTTGCTAAATGGGGTTGTGATGTCAACAAATTTTAAAAACAACCTTGAATTATTGAACACTTACACATTTTTGAACGATTACAATTTAAGTTTTTTTTATTAGCTAGTAAAATAGTAAAACTACACATTCTGAACATTTTCAGTATTGATTTATCACATTTTTTTTTTACCTGCATTTTAAATTATGCATAATATTTTATGTTTTCGGGTTACAACGGTTAATGGATAATGTCCTGGAAAATTACTAGTACCTTTTCCATTTTTCTAGATATTTTTCTTACAGTGTACTAATTACAGTGATCAACAATCATTAACAAGGTGTATCATAAATGAACAATTATTCAAATTTTAAATTATTCAATTATTATTATTGTTACTATTAAATTGAACAATTGCAAATAGCAGCTAACTTAATTCACGTGATGTGTGTACTGATAGGCATCTTTGGTTTCCTCTTTTTGTGTAATTTAGAGGGAATGTGTGCCTTTTTATCGTTTGAGTCACTTATCAAAATTTGCTAAAAGCTGCCAAATACATTTTAAAAATAGCTAAATTTGTAGCTAGTTGCTTTTTCCAGAAAACGTTACTTGGGTAGTTTGAAAAGTTTTAAACGTGTGAAGGGGTGAAAAAAAGAATTACATGTTCAAACAAGCCCGGAATGTGCGTGCATTGAGAGACACGTTCGAATTTGTCATCTTAATACAGTAAAACTGTGCGTCTTTACATGTATTAAACTGACACCTTAACACAACCAGAATGAGTGTGTCTACAAGATGGTCCTCACTGCAGAACACAAGATCCAGGGGGCGAGGCTGGATCCAGATCCAACTCCTTTCACCGTACATATCCCTAAACCTATGCTGCAGCAAAGTTAGATTGTACAGAGGGCTCATCTGATTCCGTGGTCTTGTCCCGATGGCCTTCTAGGAGACAGTATTCACTGGGGATCCGTCTCTGGGGCTCATCTAGTTGTCCCGGTCTCCACTGAAATTCAGGGCTGTAGAGGTCGTCTCTAGGTGCTGATCTACCATCTGGGCTGGATATGGACTGGATCTGGTGGCTACGGTGACCTTGGAATAAGAAAGAAACAAACTAATATGTGACCCTGGACCACAAAACCAGTCATAAGGGTCAGTTTTTCGAAATTGAGATTAGGCTACATCATCTGAAAGCTGAATCAATAAGCTTTTCATTGATGTATGGTTTGTTAGGATATGACAATATCTGGCCGAGATACAACTATTTGAAAATCTGGAATCTGAGGGTGCAAAAAAATCTAAATACTGAGAAAATTGCCTTTAAAGATGTCCAAATGAAGTTCTTAGCAATGCATATTACTAATCAAAAAGCTTGGATCTTTACTTAATATCCTGATGATTTTTGGCATAAAAGAAAAACCTATAATTTTGACCTATAAAATGTATTGTTGCCTATTGCTACAAATATACCTGTGCTACTTATGACTGGTTTTGTACTCCAGGGTCACATATTAGCGTAGATGCCGTTCTTCTTAAGATGTAACGAGTACATCATGTGTTATTGGAAGTGTTCCCAGTTCCAGTTGACCTAATTAATGCAGCCTAAAAATCCTTTAACGGATTTGAGTAATAGAAATGTGTGTGTTATGTGTAAGCCAGGTAAAAGAGATGTGCTAAACCATTCAGGGCTTTATAGGTAATTAGCAGGATTAAAAAATGTATACGATGTTTAATAGGGAGCCAGTGCAGTGTTGACAGAACCGGGCTAATATGGTCATACTTCCTGGTTCTAGTAAGAACTCTAGCTGCTGCATTTTGGACCAGCTGGAGTTTGTTTATTAAGCGTGCAGAACAGCCACCCAATAAAGCATTACAATAATCTAACCTTAAGGTCATGAACGAATGAATGAACGTTTCTGCATTTGACATTGAGAGTATAGGTCGCAATTTAGATATATTTTTGAGAAGGAAAAATGCAGTTTTACAAATGCTAGAAACGTGGCATTTCGAAGGAAAGATTGCTATCAAATAGCACACCTAAGTTCCTAACAGAGCAGCCATCAAGTGTTAGACAGTGTTCTAGGTTATTACATGTGGAGGTTTTAGGTCCGATGATTAACTGCGATTAATTTAGAAGTAAGAAATTACTCGTCATCCAGTTTTTTAAATCGACTATGCATTCAATTAGTTTTTCAAATTGGTATGTTTCGCCTGGCTGCGAAGAAATATAGAGCTGAGTGTCATCAGCATAACAGTCAAAGCTAACACTGTGTTTCCTGATGATATCTCCCAAGAGTAACATGTAAAGCGTGAAAAGCAACGGTCCTAATACTGAGCCTTAAGGTACTCCGTACTGCACTTGTGATCAATGTGATCCCTAAACCTACCCATCTCCACCCCCTGGATGTGGATGTAACCTTGCCCCCTGGATCTTGTGTGTTTCAGTGAGGGGCTACTGGTGTCTACCATAGACTGTAGGTGTCTACACATACAAAAGGAACACATTAAAAATTGCAGCATTAACATAGACAAACAGTGCATGTTAACGCAGTCAAATTTTGCACATTCTGTTTAAAGACTTTTGGCCCCATTCATTTTACGTACTACTCAAGTTCAAAAAACAGCATTCACATTATCCAGATTAACTGAACTCTGACGTGGGAGTGATATGTTGAGTATAAACTCATCTCTTTAGATACATTACATTACATAATATACTACTGTTGAATTTGTCAATTATCGTGACTCTCATTTTATAAATTGTCAATTGTTTTCCAGATTACACTAATCTCAGACTGGTAAATGGCTCAAATTCCTGTTCTGGTCGAGTTGAACGTCAGTACTTCAATAAATGGGGCACAGTGTGTGATGCATGCTGGGATATGAGAGCTGCCAGTGTCCTCTGTAGACAGCTGAATTGTGGGATTGCTGTGTCTGTTGTGGGATCAGACAGGTTTGGAGAGGGAAGTGGTGAAATCTGGGCTGATGA
>NW_015644383.1:12019-53315 GCF_001515625.1 Sinocyclocheilus rhinocerous
TGAAATCTGGGCTGATGTGTTTGATTGTGACGGGAATGAAACAAAACTCTCAGAATGTTCCATCTCTTCATGGAGTCGAGCTGAATGTTCTCATAGACGAGATGTTGGAGTCATCTGCTCTGGTGAGCACATTCACACCACACTGAAGTCATGGGTTTCAGAATAAAACTACATATTAAAATAAATGTATATTTTAGATTAATGCCAAATAAATACTTTCTCCAGGGAGTGAAGCTCATCTGGGGAACTGCAGCTCTCCACAAACTCTCAACTGCAGCTCCACACAACAGCTGTCAGTAAAGAACTTTGGTGAGAAAATCAAAATGGTGGGAAAATTCTTTAGTTATTAGTGATCAAAAATATGTATGTACAATAACTTTTTTTCTGTCTCTGAATATCAGGTCGCGGGTCCATCAGGCTGGTGGGTTCTGGGGGAGAGTGTGCAGGGAGGCTGGAGGTTTTTCACAGCGGCTCATGGGGGACAGTGTGTGATGACTCCTGGGATATTAAAGATGCTCATGTGGTGTGCAGACAGCTGCAGTGTGGAGTGGCCCTCAGTAACCAGCAGGTACCAGCCTGGTTTGGTCCTGGTTCTGGACCCATATGGCTGGATGAGGTGGAGTGTGAGGGGAATGAGACGTCCCTGTGGAGCTGCTCTTCTCCAGGCTGGGGAAAACATGGCTGTAAACACAAGGAGGATGTAGGAGTCGTGTGCTCAGGTAAATATGCTGCTTTTTTTTATTAAAATCAAAATGAATATAAATGTTTAATCTATATAACCTATTCATATGTCCATAATGCCCAGATTTTTTAGTTTTGGTATTTTAAAATTACTTTTTTTCCTCATTTAGAGTTTAAAGAGATCAGGTTAACTGAGGGCTGTGAAGGGAATGTGGAGGTTTTCTACAATGGATCCTGGGGTAATGTGTGTTACAACCAGATGGACAGAGACACAGCGAGTCTGATCTGTCAAGAGCTGAACTGTGGAAGATCTGGCAGTGAACCCAAACATTCGCAGGGACTGAAGTCTCATAACTGGCTGGATAATTTTAAATGTCGACCACATGATTCCACTTTATGGCAGTGTCCATCTTCACCCTGGGGACAGAATGACTGTCATAATGAGGTGGCCAAAATCACCTGCTCAGGTGAGATGATGTTTAAATAGTTTAATATGGTCTCAATAGTCATAATTCCTTAAAAGTTTCTGCAAAACTAAACTAAGCAAATGGGAAGCATCTAAAATTATGTTTTTCATGTAGAGGATACGTTTCCACAGAGAGACTTTGTGAATCTGATATGTGCACATCTTGTTCAGTTCCCTTAATTGTATTGTTTTTAATTTTAGAGGAGGAAACTCCTGAGTCTCCACGGAGTCGTCTGACATTTTCAGCATCTCACCAGAGACAGTATTCAAGTAAGTTTAGTAAAAAATCTGTTAAATGTTTGTTAGTGTAAGCCTGTATTTTCCTAATTTTTTTTTGTATAACGCTTTTTACGATGTAAATTGTTGCAAAGCAACTTTACAGAAAATTATATTTTCTACATTATATTTAGTAGTATCTTATCAGTGGTGACTATCTCAAGTTGATGTCCATACGGCAGAAATGTACAGTAAAAATCATGCAGTTAGTTAATGACATTAAAATTATTGGTCATCCAGTCATTTACATGTTTAACACTCTGTTGGCTTAGATCATTTAGAAGTTGCATCTGGTCTTGTTGAAATATATAGTTGAGTATCATCAGCATAAAAATGGAAACTAAACTCGTATTTTCTAATAATATTACCGGGGGCAACATGTATATTGAAAATAGCAGAGGGCCTAGGTAGGACAGATCCTTGTGGTACTCCATACTTTACTGGATTTAATTGAGATGATTCCTCATTTAAATAGACAAAGTGATAGCGATCAGAAAGGTAGGATCTAAACCATCTTAAAGCCTGCCCTTGAATACCTGTATAGTTTTGTAATCAATCTATGAGTATGTCATGATCTATTGTGTCGAACGTAACACTAAGGTCAAGTAAAACTAGCAATGAGATGCAGCCTTGGTCTCACGCAAGAAGCAAATCATTTGTAATTTTAACAAGTGCAGTTTCAGTGCTATGATGGGGCCTGAAACCTGACTGAAATTCTTCATAGATATAATTATTTGCAGGAAGGAGCCCAATTGAGCAGACAACTTTTTCTAAAATTTTAGACATAAACAGAAGATTTGAAATGGGTCTGTAATTTGCCAGTTCACTAGGATCTAGTTGTGGTTTCTTAATAAGAGGCTTAATAACCGCCAGCTTGAATGGTTTTGGGACGTGACCTAGAGATAACGACGAGTTAATAATACTGTATTGAGAAGCGGTTCTTCTGCTACAGGTAACAACTCTTTCAGTAATTTAGTGGGTACAGGATCTAATAAACATGTTGTTGGTTTAGATGCAGTGATACGTTTATTTAAATCTTCCTGTCCTATAGTTGCAATGAATGAAGCTGAATTACAAGACGCTGTCGATTCTACATTTGTTATTGTATTTCTGATGCTACCTATTTTATCAGTGAAGATGAGGACATGTATGAAATCAACCTCCTGTTTCGTAACAGAAAGTCATATTTTGATTTGAAACCCCGTAACATTTTCCTGAGATGTTTATTTGACACACAGTTTAAAAATGAATCTGATTTAAACGATAATTACAAAATATTATATTTCCATAAGAGTGTCACTAAATTAATTTCAGACATTTTTGAAGACCAAGGAGAGGGAGTGGTCATAGTGAAACATCCAAACATTTAGTATCTCTGAAATGCCCTGAATGTGCTCTGTATAGGACATCCAGACTTAAAACTGTGGCATGTATAGTCTCAGAGAAATTCACAAAAATATAATGTCCTCATATGAGGCCGCAGGGTCTTAAGAGGTTGAAGAACTCTTGCTTCAGTTTCAGTATGTGTTTTACTGTAAATGGTCTGATTATCAGTGATTGTTTGTGTTTTAGATCATGTTTCTCTCAGACTGAGTGGAGGGGAGGGCCGGTGCTCTGGGAGGCTGGAGGTGTATCATAACGCTATGTGGGGCTCAGTCTGTGATGATCAGTGGGACATCAGAGATGCTCAGGTGGTCTGCAGGCAGCTGGGTTGTGGAGCAGCACTGAGGGCTGATGGGAATTCAGTCTTTGGTGCTGGTGAAGGTGTTGTGTGGATGAACAGAGTCGAGTGCAGAGGGAATGAGATTCACCTGTGGGACTGTCCTGTCTCCCTGAAAAACCACACTGACTGCTCCCACAAAGAGCACGCTGGACTCATCTGTGCAGGTCATAGCGAACACTGAGAAGCATTATTTATTTTTAGACCATTTTAGAGCATATAATATCTGTATATTCAGAACAGTCATGATCTTGAATGTGTTTGTGTCTGTTTTTACAGATTTGTCAGTGTCCTCTACTCCTGCCACAACAACATCAGCCTTTCCTCCAGTTTCTCATCCAGTGCGCTCAACATCAGTCTCTCCTCCACAAACTCCTCCAGCAGCGTCTCTCTCCGTCCCCCCAGAGCTTGTGATTGTTCTGGGAGTTGTGCTCTTACTGCTCTTAGTGCCACTGCTTATACTGATTCAGCAGAACAGAGTGATGAGGAGAGGTAGGAGAGATCCAGCGACTGTCATATTGTGTCTTATTCAGTGTGTGATCAATATCATAATGTCAATATCAATATCAATGTTTTGTGAACTGACAGCAGGTTTGTCTGTCTACACTCATAGCTCTGTCTAAGAGGAGACACAGGACGACGACTGAGGCTGTTTATGAGGAGATTCAGCACAGACACGATCACTTCACTCAGAGGGGTAAGTGTCATAATGTCTGATTTGTGGAGATCAACAGACTAATCACTTTATTCAGAGGGATGACAGGAATAAATCACATTGATTCATTTGTGGGACTTTGAGTGTTGAAATTACATAGTGTTAATGCTGAATGATCCAAAGGAAGTGGGGGTTTTGGCTGATTTGTGATTGTGAACGTGTCTGATGGTTCTACTCCAAAACAGGAAGTGTCCTTTCTGAAGAACAGCATTCTGGGTATGAAGATGCTGATGAGCTTCTGTCAGGTTAGAGGACTTCAATATAGTAATGTTACCCGCTGCATACAGATGCCTGCGTATGTTGTGTAATGCATATGTAAATAATTAAAAACATTCACTTAGCAGAAATTATAGACACTATTCAACACTTTATTTATTTATTGTAATTTTATTTTTTATTAATGCAAAATCTGCAGAAGGAGTCATACCTGAATACAATAATGATTTCTCCACCACTAAAGGCCCGACAGGTCAGTAACTTTAACTGATGGGTTTCACTTATTTAACCCTTTGGGCCTGTGAACAGTAAATCTGTTTCTATTTATAGACCTTAGTGAAGGTAGAAGCCATATTTTATGCAGATGAAAATTAGGTTTTGAGGGACAGACTTACAGTCTTAACAGTGGCATGCACTGTACAAAAGTCCTAGATCACATCATTTTCAAAACGTTTTTGTTTACTGAAGGTTTTTCAGAAAGATGTTTTGTCAGTTGAACAATTGGCATATTGTTAAACAACAGTACAATCCATTGAATACAGTGTACTTCAGTCCCTCACAACCTAGTTTTCATTCTTGTCAAAATATAACTATGGTGCTGCCCTGACTAATGTCTGTTCTCTCTTTGTTTTTAACTCATTTAGAAGAGCAACAATTCACACCAGAGAACTATGATGATGTAATCACTGTTGGACTTAGACATCATGCTACAGGTTTAGTTCTTATAATTGTTTCTACATGTTTTAACATTATAAATATATATGTATTATAATATATATGTATTATACATTTATGAATTATATAATTTAATTGATGGATGCATTTCTTTTTTCATTCTTTTTGTTATAGATGACTTACCAGAAAACTATGATGATGTTGTCATCATAGGGCAGTTCTCCAATGATAAAGCAGGTGTGGGTTTCTGTTTACACCCTTCTTGATTGGAACAGTTTTTTTGTTTTTATTTTCTTATTTATCTTCAAATTCTAGTGCCATGTTAAGTATGTAGTCCAGTGGTGTCTAAACCTGCTCCTGGAGGGCCAGTGTCCTGTAGAGTTTAACCTGTCCCAACACACCTGTCTGGAAGTTTCTAGTAACGCCAGCTGACTTCACACCTTGTCGTAATTACCGTAATTCCGAGATGACAACATTCTACTCAGAGCTGAATTATATGTTTCTATGGCAACACTATCAACGCCAAAGCCTTCACATGCTCCAAAACGAGTTGTAATTACAACTCGTAAGCTCAGAATATTCTGAGAGTTACGACATGTACCATGTGATAGCTGTATCACCTGACCGCCGGCAGACTCATGTAGGCACTATTTAGGCGCTGCCTCTGAGTCCGAGAACATGGGCAGCTCCGAGTAGAATGTCATGTATCGTCATCTTTAAATTACGGTAATTATGACATGGTGTGAAGGCAGCACCTGAAGACCTTGATTAGCTGGTTCAGGTGTGTTTAACTGGTTAACTAAACTCTACAGGACTGTGGCCCCTTAGGAGCAGGATTGGACACCCCTGATATAGTCTATTTGTTCATGTAATTAATAATAGCCACATTTATATCAGAGGGTGTTCGGGAGGAGTATGATGATGTGAAGAATGTCAGAGAATATATGAGTGACATGTTTGGTATGTTATTAACACCTTTGTTTAGTCTTTATAATCATTTTATGCTATCAATTTCTGTGCATGAAATCTCATTTAAATTTTAATGTTAATATTAATGTTTTTTTTTTATAATGCATGTTTTATTTAATGTATTGATAAATGAATTGGCTCTTGTTTTCCAATAACAGACTATGATGATGTGGAGGAGGAGCCAGGAAAACAGGGAGGAACTGTGTAACTCAAACCACACCCACTGCCTCAAATCCTTTCAAAGCTTTTAAAGTTTAAGTGGTCTTACTACAGTATATAAGTTTCAGTTGCAATCTAATAGTTTGTTACATTCTGTATTGAAATTTACAACTGCAATTTAAAAAAAAAAAGTGTTTGACTTTTTCCAGGTACTTTTACTAATCTTTTCTGTCATGCAGCCTTAGAAGTTTGAGAGAACAAAGAACCTGACATTTTCTGACATTCAGTTAATTTGTAAGAACATAATTGTGTTGAGTTCAAGTCGTTCACCATTAATCTACCACCCATCATTAACGGATTGCATTATATGCAACTTATAAAAATATAATTGCTTTTAAATGTAAACTCACTGATGGTTCACTTTTAATTTTTTGCTAAAGGACGTTAGAATGTACTTAATAAGTTTACAAACCAGGGGGTGGGCAGGGGGGGCCAAGCCCAAACAGAAGCTTGGCCCACCCTGGCCCCACACTACCTAACAGTCAATCACAAAATTGGTGCGATATTAAATTGAGCTCCATATATTTTCTTTTTTGTTTTCTTAACGCCCGCTCCCGCAACGTGTTTGTTCCATTACCGCCCGCACACGCAAATGTGCTAATATTATATATAATTTTCACGCATCAGGGAGCCGCTATCAATATGCGCGGCATTGAAATCACTTTTGAATGAGCGCTCGCTGTTCACTTTCACTTTCGATTTCACCATCACGCACTCTGTGTAAAGGGAGCAGATCTTACGAGGATACGATATTTGTCAATGAGCTCAAGATCTGTTGAGCAGCAAATCCTCCAGCATCTTGTCAGTCATCTCTCCTTACTCTCGACCCTCGATCAGTCAAATCTGACTCATGCAGCTCGTGTTGGATGCAGGGTTGTCAAGTCCGCGGTTTTTTTTCCCCTATGGAATTGGGCTGCTTTTAAACTGTTGCCGTGGGCTGATTTTTCCCCCATGGGTTAAAGGTTTGAAGTATTGCATAAATTAAATTTCAATGAAATGCTTGTATTGAAATATTTTGCAATATTTTATTTTACCTATGATAAAACTGGTAGGAAGTCTTTGAGCTGTGTTTATGATCATTGTGCATAACAGTGACAGTAAATTTTAGGTAGGAAAATGACATATGAGTTTCGATATTTGGGATATGATTGTTTTTTGACTGGCCATTGGGCTAGTTTTGTCACGCAGACCTGGCAACCCTGGTGTAGAGCAGATGTTTTCAGTTTGCCACTGTGGTCAAGTAATGTAATCAGTGTATGACCAAAGCCCTGTTCACACTACAAGCTACACACAACGACAAAGTGACACGATCCCATTCATTTCAATGGAGAGCTAGCGATGTCCGGAGACATGAGCGACAGATCGTGGTTATGTGCCCCGCGCTATATTTTTTGACAGCCCACTCCCACCCCGCAGCAAAGGTAAAACTGCCTGGTCCTGCGAGATTTGTGTTGGGTCCGGCGGGACTCCAATCCCAATGCAGCCCTCTAGTAAAGATCGTGGCTTGAATATTCCCTAGAGCGAATAATCTTTCCTTTTTAAATAAATATAATAACTCTTTTAACTGAGCAGAAGATGATGTTGTTCACTTTATGTCCTGCAAAGTGAGTTTCTGATTGTCAGAAACACACACACATGCATACTTGCTTATGACGTCATAAAAATTTAAGCCATCGCACTGCCATATTGCTTTGCAATAAAAACATAAATAAATAAATAAATATTGCAATGCCCTAGTGTTCCCACACATTCTAACTGAATAATACGTAATAATAGGTAAAAAAAACAAACAAAAAAATGTCACCCTGTCAGGGTTGGGGATGAAGGGATGAGACGAGGACTCAGCAGGCTAGTGCAGAGTAATGGGCTTTTAATAGTAAAATAAAACAAAACAAGTAACAAAATCTACCCCGTGGGGGAAAAACAGGACAGCAGGCAACAAGGCAAGGCTTGGCAAGACAAGGCAGGGCAGGACACAACCAGGGTTGATACGACAACGAACTGGCACAGGACTGCAAACACAAGGAGAATAAATAGGGAGCAAATGAGTGAGGGTAACGAGGGAAGACAGGTGGGGCCAAGGCCATTTCTAGTCAATTTGACGCATTATAGCCTTATGTAACAATCCCTAGTAGCTAAGAAATAGTCATCACACATTACATCACACGCAGCATTATTCTATGTGGTGACGTAATTTCAACTGAAACAGGAAGACAGGGCGGGACATATCGAGCAGCCCCGCCCCTTTTTAAAATAGCCAATAGCGTTTCATTTAATTCAATATGAAACTCTTACAAAACAAAATAGTGATCATAATCATGCTGAGGCTGTGTAGTTTTAAAAGTGTTTAATATATGCCGACTCGCGCATATGATCCGCTCCGTGCTATCGCGTCTCTGGACCGGAGCCAAAGTCTGGGGTAGACTGTGCACGCTGCCGTGGTTCGTGTGACACAATGCGAAACCAGACCTCATTTGCCTCAATCGAAAGCATATTTACACTGTCTGAATCGTTTCCTATCGCCTACATTGTGCAGTACATGCTATTCACCATACAGAAAATCATAGGCGGAAATCCCGGGGGGGACTAGGGGGGACAGGACCCCCCCTAACTGAGGGTTGTCCCCCCTAAAAATATGATTGAAAACCATGCTGTGTATTGTAAATAACAATGCTTTATACTTCAAATAATTGTGTAAGTAGTAAAGCAAAGCAAACGGGACAAAAATGCACTTTAAGTTTAGAAACATTTTGAGTCTCCCCTTCCCTTGCCTCAGAGTGCCTTGGTCCAAATGCCTGCTTTCCTCTTTTACATCACCTAGGCTACACATACACAAATCTGGTGAGAGAGAACAAAGTCAATAGTTGTGGAACTCCAGTAAGTAAGGCTGTCAAGGCTATTTTATTCACTTAAACATCGGAAGAAGTGATTATTTTCTCTTTAATACAGATGATGCCAATGTATTAGTCCACTATGTTAGCAATAATAACGTTACCTGCTTGACAGAAAGGGTTGCCAGGTTTTTTACAACAAAAAACTCCCAATTGCTCCCCAAACTATCCGAGTTTTGAGGGGGTCCCCCAGTAAAAATAGTGTTCCGGGGGCTAAAATACACGTTATTGGGGTCACTTCATCGCTTTTTGTACAGATGATGCCAATGTATTAGTCCACTATGTTAGCAATAATAACGTTACCTGCTTGACAGAAAGGGTTGCCAGGTTTCACACAACAAAACCCGCCCAATTGCTACTCAAAACTAGCCCAAACTAACCGCGTTTCGAGGGGGTCCCCCGGTAAAAATCGTTTTCCGGGGGCTAAAATACAAGTTATTGGGGTCGCTTCAACCTGCGGACATGAAAAACAACCCGCAGCAACAGTGATAAAGTAACCCAATTCCACGGGAAAACCGCAGACTAGGCAACACTGTGACAGATGTGCAGGATGATGTCATCAGAATCGTTAATTAATATTGGAGGAAGTGAGAGACTAAGTTTTGAATGCTTATATCTTGTAAATGCAAATTTTGTTGTTGTTTTGGAGCACACAAGCTTATAGATAACCTTAAGGCTAATATATTTATACTAAAATCCAAAAAAACTTAAAATTTGATTTCATGGGGACTTTAAAGTGTAAGTTATTGCATTATTATTTCAGTTAAACCTATATAACCCTTATTTACCCCAAACTACATATAAAAGCATACAGTGGCATTAAAGTAATCAGAATGCAGCTACTTATTTCTTTGTTACTCATTGACGCGTTAACTTCCCCTTTAATGTGCCCCTATTATGCCATTTCCAATATTGCCTTTCATGCAGTGTGTAATGTAGCTGTATGTGAATGTAAACGATCTGCAAAGTTGTAAAGCTGAAAGTGCATGATAAATAAAGTTATTGTCTCCCAAAATTAAGAATCACTTCCGTGACGGCTACTTGTCATGGGGTAACACATTTGCATAATGCGCGCCTATGCTCTACGTTGGCCCGCCGCGAACAACTTGACCCCGCCCACAAACACGTCATTCTACTGACGACTGCTTCTCTAATCTCCAATCACAACAGACTAGGCCATCTGACCAATCAGAGCAGAGCAGGCTCACGGAAAGGAGGGGTTTAGAGAGACTGAATCTTTGAACTTCTTCGAACGAATCGTTTGAGAATCGCTGAAAAATGAGGTGATTGAGAAAACGAAAGCATTTTTTGACCTTGCATGCATGTAATCCTATTGTAGGTGTCACGGTTATGATCTGTTTCGATTCGCTTTCTGTTTCCACATTTCCCTGAGTTCCCGTGTCTATTAGTTGTAGCTGAATGTTGGATTTACTCCTGGATTCATGATTAAATACCCTGTTAACTCTGCTCCTTCATCGTGCACTTCATTCCAAGCCAGCTCACGCGTGAAAGTAGGAGACTCCCAAAACAATATTAGGAACCATAAAAATGGCATAATAGGGGCATTTTAAATAAGTGACGTGTGACCAAGTATGGTGACCCATACTCGGAATTAGTGCTCTGCATTTACCCATCCAAAGTGCACACACACAGCAGTGAACACACACACCCGGAGCAGTGGGCAGCCATTTATGCTGCGGCGCCCGGGGAGCAGTTGGGGGTTCGGTGCCTTGCTCAAGGGCACCTCAGTCGTGGTATTGAAGGTGGGAGAGAGCGCTGTACATTCACTCCCCCCACCTACAATCCCTGCCGGTACGAGACTCGAACCCACAACCTTTGGGTTATGAGCCCGACTCTCTAAGCCATTAGGCCACGACTTCCCCCTAACGTGACGCTCTGTGTATGATGCTGCTCCCTTTAAGCGCTGTTAGAAGTGGATGAATTGATTGAGCATTTCGACACTTCCGTAAGGATGCATTCAATTCGACAAAGCAGTTTAATAAAGGATGAATTGATCTCCTGAATTAGCTAATTTTACTATACCAATATTTTTTAATTGGCTGTTAAAGTTTTATATGGGAATATTACATGACACACTGATCTGTTAACAATGCATTGGTGCAAAAACGCACACCTTTTGGACCAATTTCGCAACATGATTTCTCGACTGCCACAAATACTGCCTAAACAAAATACTGATTTTGTGCACTTTATTTACTGTACCAATATTTTAAATTGGCCTTTCAAAGTTAGCTTTATTGCATATCATAAAAACACGTTACCTTGCCAAAGCACCGAGAGCCCATTGATCTAATGGTGTTGTTGAGCGCTTCAAATGCAAACTTTGCATGCAACAATCAGGCAGCAATTGACAGCGCTCTGATCCAATGGCATACAGGCATCGTCAGATTGACAGTACTCTAGCCCAATGATGTTGGGGGATCCAGTGGGGGCGTCAGTCATATTTCAGGGTGACTGTGCCACTCTTTATCACATCCCTGTGCAAAACAAGACATGAACACGCAGCTAATGAGAACACTCATAAGCAGCGTGTTCACACAAAACATGAAAGCACACAGCCGAGGGAACCCTGAGCCACTTGCAACAACACAAAACACAACAACACAAGTGGACTGGAGACGCACGGCCCGAGCGAACTCAAGACCGCACGCTCACATAACAAGACAGAACATGGAGCGCGAGTGTCCAAAGCCACGTGCTCACATGAAAAATAGGACATGACGGGAGTGTCAGGGCTCTGTCACAAAACCACGAATAAACTAGACCGAAGTGACAGAACCCTGACAGCATTTTTATATCTGAAGTCTCACTGTACATTCTTACAACACAGATGTTCTAAGCCTGTGAATGGTTGTTTGTCAGGAATTTCCCCTGCTTATTAAAAGTTACATTTATATTCATTACAAATGTCAAAGGGCTCATTCTGAAATCTGAATAAAGATGTATGCTTTGTAACGTGTGCACCATGTTGTGTTGTAGTATTGTTTTTATTTTGGCTAATGATTTGCCAATGATCAATGATTTCATTAGCAGTATGCATTTTGAAGCAGTTAATGATTTAAATGTTTTTTAAATTAATAATCAACAACATATACATACAGTACAACACATTTTACCTCTATGGAAACTGGAATTCAGTAAAACGCCATAGAATTTATGCAGTCTTGAAGACAGTGTTGCCAACTCAGCCATTTTGTTGCTAAATTTAGCAACTTTTCAGACTACCCTAGCAACATTTTCTTCCAAAAGCACATTGCAACAAATTTAGCAATTTTAAAAATTTATTTGGCAACTTTTAGCAACTTTTGATAAGTGACTCAGACAATAAAAAAGCACACATTTTCCATCCAAATTACACAAAAAGAGGAAACTAAAGATGTCTAGCTATACACACATCACGTGAATTGAGTTAGCTGCTATTTGCAATTGTTCAATTTAATAATAATAATAATAATAAAAATAATAATAATTGAATAATTGTTGATCAGTTAGTACACTGTAAGAAAAATAGAAAAGATACTAGTAATTTTTCAGGACATTATACATTATCACCCTGTAACCCGAAAAAACAATGCGTAATTTAAAATGCAGGTAAAAAACCAATACAGAAAGTTCTTTCATATTAACATAGTAGATTGTGCCCTATTTTTACAGACATTTCTACTATTAATACACCAAAGACTATAGAAATCCTTGAAAGGTACTTTGTTAAAGCATAATTGTTGAGAATGTGTAGTATTACTAGTTTACTAGCTATTTAAAAAACATAAATTGTAATTATTCATACATTTGTAAGTATTCAATAATTCAATGTATTAAAATTACAGTTATTTATATTTTAATTTAATATTTTGCATCTTATTTTACAAACAAATCGAAATTAACATGTATAAAATATCATTTTTGCTGAGATTTGATGTGACAATTTTGCGTCGTGATTACGCAATGACGTCATCGCACAGTGGCATCACAACGTCATTTAGCAACTTTTAGAAACAAATCGACCTTACTTTAGCAACTTTCTCTGAAAATTTACCATATGCATGGAGCATTCTTTAGAATTTCCGCATAAAGATAAACCAGCTCGTAAACTTCCAGTGAAGCTCATTTTATATGTGCTAAATATAGGTAGAGACTCTCGCAGAAACCTCTCCTGCCTCATTCTTACCAGAAACTGAGAAACAAAATAATTGCAACACCTTAAATAATGATAGTGTCATTAACATACAGTTTCATGTTATTTAACAAATATATAATTTTATATGCCGAGCCTGGTAATCCCAGGAGAGTACCTAGACACGTAGGCCTACGTAACTGTAGGCTATATTTAAATGCAGACAAATAAACACTATTGTAACTGTTTAGGCTAACGGTTAGGCAAATCTCTTAAATTACATAATAATGGTATTCTTGATGATCAATATCTTGCCTTTAAAGCCATGAACACATTTATAAAATCTTATAACATTTTAAAGCCTTTATTATTTCTCAACTCTACAGCTGTGCAGTAAAATTCACTTAAAAGGTTAACTTTTCATTCATGAAGACGACATGAAAAAATGTGCCAAAAATGTGTCTTTTGGCAGAAAACGTCTCAGGTTACGTACGTAACCATGGTTCCCAGAGAAGGGAACGAGACACTGTGTCCTCTAGAGGTCACTTTGGGGAATGCCTTCAGCGTGACCGGTGTCTGAAGTATACATCTAAACACGACAATAACATTGGCCGGCGACAGCCTATGACGTAATTACCCAGCACGATCACAGTATAAAAGGGTGCCGGGAGAACACGTCATCCACTTCTTTGTCTGAAGCTTGCGTCCAAAGCATGGCAAGGGAACCAGAGGACGCAGTGTCCTGTTCCCTTCTCAGGGAACCATGGTTACATACGTAACCTGAGACGTTCCTTTCTGAGGGAACTTCGAACTGCTTCCTCTAGAGGTCGCTTTGGGGAACGGTATACCCACGCCGTCATGCTGAGGGGAGTGCAAGGCAGAAACCATGGCGAGCACTAAGTACCAACTCTACCATAGCCATGGGAGTTGCCCCTAGGACGCCTTGATGGCTGTCAGTGACATTAACCCCTCCGGCCAATGGCCTGAGCTGCATACCCTAAACAACTTACCTGTTAAGGGCTGGGCTGGGAAACCCCAGCCTAGGGCAGAGCTCAAAGGCTTGGAATCAGAAGAAAGAGATTCCTTTGAGGGAATACAGCCATGTATTCACCTCCCTCAAGTCTCGCCTCTAGCCCCAGAGAGCATGATATTCTACCACATCAAACTGTGGGTACAGGAGTGCTCAGTTCAGGGCCAAGCATCAAGGAGGCTCGCAAGCCAACACTTGAGCACAGAGAGTCATACAACCCTGAATGAAAGTAAAGGTTTTAGAAATGGGCTCCCGGAGTGCAGTATAATGTGGTTATCTGATAAGGACATGATATAAATCATCTGTCCAACAACTGCAGACAGATATCCACATTATACAATTCCTATATAAACAGAAGGAAATCACTGATAGGGAAAAATTTCCCGTCAGGTGCTTTCCATGTTCTGCTCATCAACCGCGAATCGCAGGCAATGGGCAGACATTTCTCACCGCAATCGCAACGCGCAGCATGCATTCAGCTCCCGCGGGAGATAAAAACGTTCCGCCCACGCACTAGATTACCTTGGAAATCAAGCGAGAACGGAAACCGCTGCCGCGAATGCGTCGCTATTCCTGCGAGAGGTGAATGCACTCATGCAAACGCTATCTACAAACTCGGGTAAATGGTTAAGTACTCACCTCCCCCTCAGTAGTCCCGCGAATGCATCACGATGAGCACAAGCTGTCTCCTCGTGAGTCGAGTGCATTCAATTCATGCTTATCCCTCACAAGAAATAAGCAATGAATGCAGAGCTCATTCAACTCCCTTGAGAGCTGAACGCGCTTGCTCTTCACCACACATACAACACGCGAGCCGTGTGAACTGCAGGTATCAGAGCAAAGCCTCTGGTGAGAGAACATGCACTCCTAGTCGTGCTTAGCTTAATGCTAACATAAACAAACAGTCAGTGAAGACAAAGAAGAGGATGACGTGTTCTCCCGGCACCCTTTTATACTGTGATCACGCTGGGTAATTACGTCATAGGCTGTCACCGGCCAATGTTATTGTCGTGTTTAGATGTATGCTTCAGACACCGGTCACGCTGAAGGCGTTCCCCAAAGTCACCTCTAGACTAGAGGATGCAGTTAAAAGTTCCCTCGGAAGGGAAATAAAGACTTTTTAAGATGAAAATGACATGAAATTACCATTATAACTAGGAGATGGCAGCAGAGGATCAATCATTGGCTGCAGCTGCCATTTCAACTCCCTAGTTTTTTCATGTCTTGCTTTTGGATTTATTATAAAATGAATATTAGGCTATAACAAATTTCAGTACTTTACCGTATTGAAGTATAAAGTATAGCAAGTGCAGGAAGTCACAAATTCACTTGTCATTTAAAAAAAAAAGCCCAGACGGCAAAAAGTCTGCAGATTATATTTTTTTAATCCTTCTAGACACATATGGAGACACAAATAGCAAACAGCCAAAAACCCAGCACCCATGTCAGAGTAGTTAATGCAGATGCAGAACAAGCTTCACCTACGTTAACCCTGGAAAAACGGCATGAAGCCATACAGAAGATTGCTGCCCGTCAGGAAGAACTTTACCAGGCAGTACACTGTAACAATGGCATGCGACTTCAACAGAGCCGTCCAAGAAGGCAGCCCCTGAAGGACAGCGACGGCCGATATGTCTGTTATTCATGCGGCGAACCTGGGCACACTAGCAGGCGCTGTTCACTGTCTGAAGCAGCTAAGGTGTCTGATCAGTTGCGTCGTCCTACCGGGACAGCTGAAAGTAACATAACAAATGTACCAGCAAGCACATCGCAATCTGGGCCATCTATGATAAGAAGCCATACAGCTGAATCGACTGATGGAGTGACCGAGGCATTGAATAGAGGTGCATTTGGGGATTGTCTGACTATTGAAGTAAGCATAGCTGGTGTCAAGACAAACTGTTTGCTGGATACGGGCTCAGAAGTGTCCACTATTATAGAGTCACACTTTAGGAAGTACTTCGGAGAACAAGAGCTGAAACTCTCATCTGCTCACTGGGAAAGGTTTACCGCTAATGGGCTCAACATTCCAGTCCTAGGATGTTTGCAAGCTGACATGGAGTGCATGGGAAAGGTTCTCCCGGGAAAGTGCATCTTTGTGCTAACAGATACCAGCCCAGAAGCATAAGAGATGAGAGGCCTGTCAAGAATCATCGGAATGAATATTATCAGTGAGTTTAAGTCATTGTTCACCACAGGAGAGGGCATAAAGACAGACAAGTATGGACAACCTGCAGAAGCAAAGATCGGAAGGGTTTCAGCAAGTGTCCAAAAAACTGAATATCTGGGTCCTGATGGAAAGATTTAATTCGTCAAAGTTGGTGGAAGGCAGGCCATCACCATTCCCCCACTAAGTGAAAAGCTGTTCGAAGGCCGTTGCAGAGTGCCACCTAAAGTGAAGTGCCAGGTGTTAATTGAGCCCACCGCTGGTGCAAGTCTACCCAAGGGGCTCCTATTGCCTAATGTGCTAACTGAGGATACACTGGAGTTTGAAGAAGAGGAAGGGGCGCTTCATGTTAGACGAGTAGCACACATTCAAGCAGTCGAGACCTCTGAAAATCCACCAGTTCCAGTCCAGGTGAATTATGAAAAGCTCACCCCCATACAGAGAGAAACTGAAGTGGCTGCACAAGCATCCATCAAGAAAGTCGTGAATGGTTACAACTGGGATGAAATTAGAGCATTGCAGAGAAGTGATCCCTTGATAGGTCCCATATACCATGCTGTATCCAAGAACGAAAGACCGAGCCAAGCAAGACCGCAAAGTATGCTGCCAGAGTTGAAAAAGCTTTCCAGAGAGTTTGAACGTCTTCAGCTGCATCAGGGAGTGATGTTTAGATGTATCCTTGACCCAAGGGATGGAGAGAAAATAAGGCAGCTTGTTGTTCCAGTCTCCATATGCCTTTCAGTTTATGACAGCCAACATGAGCATTGAGGTAGCATTGAGGAAGAGTATTTTGACATTGATGAGACGAAATTACTATTGGCCTAGCATGTCTAAAGACGTCCAAGAGTGGATAGAGCAGTGTAAAAGATGTACTCTTGCAAAAGATGTCTTTCCAAGAATCAGAGCCCCAATGACATGCAGCAATGTCTCAGCCCCATTAGAAGTTCTGGCCATGGACTACACCTAGCTGGAAATGTCTACACCTAGTATGAAAACGTACTTGGTCTGACTGACATGTTCACTCGGTTTACAGTTGCTGTCCCAACCAAGAACCAAACAGCGAATACCACTGCAAAGGCCCTCATCAAACATTGGTTCGTCATCAAACATTGGTTCGTCTAATATGGGTGTCCAGCTCGTTTGCATTCAGATCAGGGAAGATGTTTCGAAGCACAAGTGATCAAGAAACTCTTTAAAGTGTATGGTATCGGGAAGAGTCGTACAAGTCCCTACCATCCTCAAGGAAACTCTCAATGTGAGAGATTTAACTGCACAATGCACGATATGCTTAGAACATTGACACCTGAGAAAAAGAAGGACTTGAAAACTCACTTACCAGAGCTAGTGATGGCATACAACAACCACGTCCACACGTCCACTGGCTATTCTCCTTTTTACTTGATGTTTGGGATGGATGCGCGCCTTCTATTAGATGTCCTGGGTGGAAAGGATTTGGAGGAGAATGATGCAGAGAACTTGAATGATTGGGTAAGAGTCACCACAGCCGACTAAAGACTGCCGTAGAAGTTGTGAACATAGTTGCACAGGAAGCATCTAAAAGACAAAAGAGAGTGTATGACCGCAAGTCCTATGGAGCGCTTGTCAGGCCTGGTGACCATGTGTTGTTGCACAATCACAAACATAGAGGCAGAAACAAAATCCAGGACAAGTGGGAGCACACACTCTACATTGTAGTTAAGCAGAATCATTCAGACATACCTGTATTCACTGTAAAGCCTAAAAAGAGGGGTCCATCCAGAGTAGTACACAGAGACCAGCTTCGTCACTGCACATTTCCCTTATTGCCATCTACTACACCACATAAAACCAGATACAGGCCTGTAAACCAGTCAGATTCTGAAACAGAATTCCCAGATCTTATTTGTGTTCCAGCCACTCCACTTAGACATGACAGAGACACAGGGATATATACACAGGGATGCACCGAATGTTCGGCAACTGAAATTATTCGGCCGAAAATAGCACAAAAAAAATAAAAAATTCGGTGTTCGGCCATTAGACCAGTGTGTTTAATTGTGTAGACGATAGTGTTTAATTTAAAATACAGCAATTATAAAAGTACATAGATTTATTACACTTAATGTTTATCAAGTAACAACAAAAGAAAATAAGAGAATTATTCTCTGCTCGTCAATGAATATCTTTCATAACTTTATGAATCAATTTATATTTAATTCATAGACTCAAAGTGTTTTATTTTTTACATTTGATTACTTTATTCAATCTCTCTATAGTAGGTTATTATAGGCCGCTATGGTTTCTGGGCCCCTCTTCCTCGGCGGGCCCTTGGAATCGTCCTAACCTTCCCCCCTGTTACGACGCCCCTGATTATAAGCTACATTTATTTTATTTGTATATTATTTTCTATTGTATTTGCCTTGTATTTAATCTGTGCTCTATTAACTGAGATATTTAATAACATGCTGTCCATCAAAGTTATCATGCAATTTAGAGAAATGTGTGAGGTGGTGCATCGAGTTTAGCTGAAACACTGTATCTGCTGGACCCACAGTACAATTCTATTGCTTTATACTGCCATGTCCCAGTGTACAAGAAGGCAAACAATAGCTATATTTAGAGAATGAATCAAAACAAATTTAAACAAAATTATATATTTGTAATCTTTTTGGACTTTAAGCTATAACTGACATAATTTTTTAACATGAAGCATATAGGGAAACCATGGCATTTTAAGAAATATCCATTGTTTAATGGGTACAGCTGAAAGTGTTTAAAGCTAAATGCATCAGCATATTATGCATAAGCTCTGCAGTTTATTTAGACAGTGAAATTATGAAAGAAAAATATGTGTTGAGAGACATAGGAAGGAAATAAATTCTGTGATAAAACTGTTGATTAATGTTAGATCTAGAAATTAATTATTCTTAATTTTAGTTTTTAATGAACTGCGGACTTTTGTTATGCAAGCAACTTTATGTAGTAGGGGTTACACTGACTTAAATAAAACTAATGAATGAACATGTAATCAAGTGTTCTTTTGTTATAGGGAAAGATATCAAAAGTTAAAATATAAAACAAATTATTAAATTAAATTAAACTAAATTAGTTTTATAATTTGCCTTGTTTTTAACTACATTTGACTTTTTATTAAACACCAACCTTTATAAACGAACCTTTAGAACCAAATAATAATTCAAGAAGGATCACTCACTGCTGTGTATATATTATTCTGTCGTGCTGTGTATTAGAAAATGTTATAGTTTTATAGAAATTTATAGAAAATATTTATTTATTATATAAATAAATACAATTTACACATCTCATTACAGTTGTTCAAAGATAGTTTATTGGCTTATCAGAGAGCCTCCAAATCAGCTAAGGCGACCTATTTTTATTAATTTGATTTGATTCTACATAATCAGTCCAGACCCACGGTCTTGTTTTCTGTTATCAATTCTGTTGTTAATCCCCCTGTCAATACTATGTCTGTTGCCTCTGTCGCTCTTTGTAAAAGCTTCTCAAGGTTTTTTAAGGATAAAGTAGTTAAACTAGGACTGGTAGCTTATACTTACCCTATTGAGTTGCCTCTCCCCCCGCCATTGTCTGCATCTTGGGATATTTTTGAACCTGTTTCCCTTCAGTCACTCAAAGACACTATTGCCAAGCTGAAACCATCCTCTTCTTCATATGATGTTATCCACCCTAGATTTTAAAAAAAATTGTTGATTCGGTTGGACCGGGCCTAGTGTCCTTTTTTAATAAGTGTCTTTCAACTGGTGTGGTTCCTGCTCATCTGAAAGTGGCCACTGTCACACCTCTCCTCAAGAAGCCTTCACTTGACCTGTCGGTTTAAAAAAATGATTGCCCCATCTCTCTTTTACCATTTATCTCCAAGGTTGTGTTTTTCCATTTCAATCTTTTCTTGCTGTAAATAGTCTGTTTGAGCACTTTCAATCTGGTTTTAAGGCTGCCCACAGCACTGAATCTGCCCTTCTGAGAGTGTTAAACAAAATCTTTTTAAACAGTGATATGGGTGACTCAGCTGCTTTTGACACCATTAACCATTCTGTATTAATCAATAGACTAGAATCTTGGGTGGGTTTCTCTGGCACAGTTCTAAAGTGGTTCCAGTCATTTTTATCTGACAGGAAATATGTGGTGAGGCTAGGAGAATTTTTCTCTTCCACGGTTTCTCTCCCCTGTGGTCTTCCGCAAGGCTCAATTTTGGCCCCCACTTTATTTTCGTTGTATATGCTACCTCTGGGCTCCATTTTTAGAAAACACGGGGTGTCGTTTCATTTTTATGCCGATGACACACAAATCTATGTACTACGGAGACCGGGAAGTCACCTGTAGGAGAAAAAAAAAACAATCCGTCCCCTCAGTTTATAAACCGTACTCTTATTTTGTTTTCAGAATTGTGATTTGCTTCGCTCTTCTCGGCCACCGTAAAATGATCTGAAGGGACAAAAGAAAAATAACTTCAAATTTTTTCTATCAAGTAAATTACAAATGTTTATAACGTTACCTAAAAAAAGCTAGGTATACTGATATTTCAGCACCCCATGAACGGACGGCGACTCTGAAGTAGCACTTAAAGCTCGTACTCACGTGTTCATGTTAAATACACGTAAAAACGTTACAAAAGATCGTAATCTCGCACGTAGAGAAGCTCTTAAGATCCGTCGTTATCGAGAAACGCGGCCCAGGACGTTTCCGTTGTGACAGATATGTACGTAGATGCCACATTCGACCGCTCCAGACAAAAATCAGTTTTCCAAGATGCCTCACAATTGCACAGCCTCTGGTTGTAGAAACCGCAGGGATTTAAATTCCAGAAGAAATGGGATCATCTTTTACAGGTGAGAATGTATTGGTTTGTGTTTTCATATGTATTAAGCAAATATTACAGGTTTAAACTGTTGTAGCTTTTTAAAAACTAATTTAAAAATAATAGGATGCGGAGTTATACATTTTTTTTATTTTATTTAAATTATTTTAAGTTATTTTTTCTTTTTTTGTACAATTACCAAATAAACCCAAATCCAATTCTCGGTCATGTAACTGATGTTTTCATAAAAAAGTACTGAAAAGTTCTACTACTACTACTACTAATAATAATAATAATTACTAATAATTATTATTATTATTATAATTCAATCAATCAATCAATCATAACACATTTATATGTGCATTACTTCCATCTTGTGGATGAATTATGTAGTGCAGCTATTAATGGTTCTGAATCTAAATATACAATTATTCTGAATAATTAGACTATTTAACTTTTATCTTAAATCCAATAGCTATTAAAGTTTTTAAGTGTCATTATTTATCCAGACCACTTTAATGTCTCCAATAAGACAAAAATGCCCTGAGATATGAATGCAACCCAACAGAGGCTCTTTCTGAGTCAGTGAGCGCTCCTCTGAGGAGAACAGCATCCTTTGTGTCGAGTAAGTAAACCGTTTTAATCAATGTTTCTGATTTTTTTTATTAATCTGTGGTTCTCTGGTCTCCAAACAAATATGTGGCCAGGTCATGTTATTTGCTCTTTCTTTTTCGTGCTGATGAAAACAAAAGTTGGTTTGCAGACTATTTTTAAAACCTGATAAAATGAAAGCTCATTTAAAATCAGATCATGAAAAAAAAAAAACACTTTTGAATTCTGTATGAGTGAGCGTTTCTGATGGGCAAATATTAAGTATGCTAATTTCCAAAAAAGTAAAGTGATGATAATACTTTATATGGCATTTATTGTATATACAGTACCATGGTACACACAGTAAATGTTTTCCAGAGCTGGCTAGTAATGTAATCAGATTCCAAAAATCAAGTACTCATAATTAGAGTATATTACATTTTTAAAATGCTCATAATCAGATTACAGTCACTTTTTATGGATTACATTATTACATATTGTTCACACAATGGCAGTAAATCCTTCATAATTTATTGATTCTCCCCAATTCATCTTTTTTTTCTCTCTCTCTCTTTTAAAATTTCCTCTCTAAAAATCCTACTTTGTGTCATACACTTAGTTTTGTCTATATTCACAATATAGAATGGTCATGTAAATGTCATGTAAATAAATTTTCAAACCATGCTTCTGAATTTGGGTGAAAAAAGTGCCTCTCAAGCAATTAGACCATGTATGACACAAATAATAATGCAAGTTATTAAATACTGGTGATGTGTAGCTGTGAAACACTGTAGCAGTCGTCATCATATCCAGAAGCACCTTAACTGTTGAATTGGGAAGTCTGACCTGAAAGAGTTTGGCTGTGGACAAAACAAATAAAATATTTCTGTTTTTAGTGTTCAAGTGTTCAAATAATTTATTTTACATTTTTATGATTTATCAAGTGTTCAAATGATTTATTTTACATGTTTATGATTTAAATAATGATTAGCTTTTTAATCAACTCACAAACCCACTGCAGTTCTTACATTAAGCCCAGTTTAGGAAACCCTGAATTAATGCCATTTTTAATGCATTTTATGATGATGATATCAACATTTTTAAATATATTTTCTTTCTATTTGCTTTTTTATATCAATATAGTACATTTAATGGTAAGTTTAAAACAAGTTAGATAAAAAAGTTATCTAAAAAGTAGTCAGAATACATTACCTAAAATTAATTACGCTACTAACTACAGTTTTCATCATGTAATCTGTAATCAGTAATGGACTACAAGTAATAATTGACGACGGAACATTGTATTATTCGAAAATAATGCACACCCCGAAGGTCGTGGGTTTGAGTCTCAGGTCCGGCAGGAATTGTCGGTGGGGGGAGTGAGTAACTAGCGCTCTCTACACCTTCAATACCACGACTGAGGTGAGACACCTAGGTGAGACCCTTGAGCAAGCCACAAAACCCCCAACTGCTCCCCCGGCGCCGCAGCATTGGCTGCCCACTGCTCCGGGTGTGTGTTCACTACTGTATGTGTGCACTTAGATGGGTTAAATGCAGAGCACAAATTCCGAGTATGGGTCACCATACTTGGCCACACGTCACGTCACTTTCACTTTACTAACGCAGAGATAAACCTTAACAGAGAGACAGTATGAGGGGTAGAAGGACTAACACTTTAAATGTGAATAATTAATATTTGTGTTGTGTTGCCTCCTTTATGATTCAAAGGAAACGAGGATTCAGTCTGTTTGTAAAAAGTTCAAGACTGCATATTATGATGATGTCACCAACGGCAGTGTCCTGAAAGGTCAGTGAATTTTCTAATTGATCACATGATTTATTACCAAATATAAATTCTCATTCTCATGACCTGCAGCAAGAAGATATTTTGGCTTTTGTATCCAAACATATTGTGTGCTGATGCAGAAGAGATGCTGAAGGAAATCACACCGGGATACTATGATGATGTCATCACTGATGGACTGAAACCAGATCGTGAGACAGGTGTCCCTCTCTTACTCTACAACAGCATATAATACACTTTTAAATTAAAATAAGACCGATATTTCAATTTGTTCTGAATGTAATGAATGTGTGTCTGTGATGAATGTGTGAATTTGTAGAAGACACACCTGAGAGCTATGATGATGTCATGACGAGCAGCCAGAACGCTGATATCAAAAAAGGTGTTTTACTTTATCAATTAAAATAATAATAATAATAATATTCCTTTAAAATCAAGATTGTTACTGATGATAATATTTTAAATTACTGCCTTAATGGGCATTTTGGCTTATATTTAAATTGACTCATATTTTTATGTGCAGTGGACACAGAGAATTATGATGATGTCGTCATTAATAGACGGATCTCTCAAGGGGTAACAGGTGAGATGCACAGAACTACATTTTTTATCGCCCTTTTCATGTTTACATGAGTATCAGACATTTGCTCTGTGTAATCAAGTCACTGAAGGGAAAAGGGATCCTTCAAATGAGAAGTGTTTTATAAACAGATATGAGATGTTTTTATGTCATTCTTGATCAGAGGGAGTTCAGGAGGAGTATGACGATGTGATGAGTGTCAGTGAAGATGTGAGAAACCTGTTGGGTAAGTTATTGTAACCCTTTTGTTCTCATTATATTAACATCTTTATTTATATTTTAATATTCTTTAAAATTTTCCTTTTTTTAATATTCATCCACTTACAACATTTGACATGATTTGTTTTTAATAACAGATTATGATGATGTGGAAAAGGAGTCCAACAAAGAAGATGGCCTAATGATTACATCCACTGCCTCGGTTCAAAACATTTGAACTCTTAAAAGCTTTGAGTGATACTGTTATTGATATGTCAAATCTCAGGTTTTTGTGTTTCTCCCTTTTTTGTATTAAAACTTCTATGCCTTTGTGAGATTTTGTTGTATTGTTTTTTTGGCCTTGTTAATAGCAATGAATTTTTGTGTGTATTTCAATAAGACATTACACAGCCCCTGAATCCAAATGTCTGATCTTACCTTTTAATGCACAACTGTGGTGACAATTGAAGACATCCTAAACATAAGCCCAGATGACCATCTGTGATTTAGCAGCCCTCAGCATCGTCGCAGCAAGTAGGCCTACTGGAGTTTTGTCAATGGATAATGCTAAAAAAAATAAATTAATCTTTGCATTTATTTTGTATGCATTAAGTAACCTTTACAATAGAATTTTTTTTATCACATACAACAATTTTATGTTTAAAAGACATTTCTTCTTTATAAACCATATGAATCACTTTATAATAACTTTAACAATACATTAATGATGCTTAACAACAGAACATTAGAACCGCAGTGCAGCTCATATCCATAAATATAAAACAAACATAGTTACCTGTTGTATGACGTCACAGCAATGTCATCTACACACAAGTGCTGCAGATATTATTAAACCATGGTAATGTCCTGCTACTTCATTTAAGGCTGCACACAACATTGTAAGAGCTTCTTCATTCCTGACAAGCGAAAGTAGCCCAGGTTTCGTTCCGGTTGATTGTAGGTAAGTTTCCACCTCATCGAGCGCTCATTTTGTCATTTCGATCATGTTAATATCACGTTACAGTTTTGCTCAGTGAGCTCCATTGAGAACAATGTAGTCTAAGGACCGACTCAAAAGATTAATTCGGGAATTCTTCTGATTTATACAACAAACTGAAAACAAGACTTAAAAATCTGGCGAAGCTCCTACTGTATAGGCTTCAAGTTTGTCATCTTTTTTACTGCCAGCTACAGGAGCAGATCGGTATTGCAGTATTAAACATACAAGTACAGCTGCAAACTTGGTCTAGTATTTCTGTATGATGAACTGTGTATGGTCATAACTAAGTAGGCTATACTTTATTGTCTTCATTTTTTTAAAGAGAATATACTACTAATATACTGCTACTATATGTATTAATATATGTATATATACTGTGTACTTGACAAGCGTTGCTAAAATATACTTCTGAATAAATAATTAAAACAAATCTTTAAAACGGTACATTTCATTTACTGTATGTTTCCATCCAACTAATATTTGTGAACATGAACTCAAAGCGAGAAGCATGAAGCAGTTTGTAATCAGTGTTAGTATTTGTATATCTGCAGGTGCTGAGCTTTGATGCTGTAAATAAACTGGAATGTTTACTGTCCCTGAAATCAGTTTGACTTTGTCACCCCTCTATCTTGCATGTTTTTCTCCAGTTTCTACGAAGTGTCTCGATGAGGTGGAGGAGGAGTCCTGTTTAACAGTGCTGCTGACGTAATTTTAATAAATATGGTGAGAATCATAAATATGTCTTCTGATTTGTCAATGAAACTTTTTGATGATTTCCTCTCTTCTGTTTAATAAGGTAAAAGTGTCTTTGATTGGCTTTGTTGACGGGTGGCTGTGCAGCTTTCTGTCTCTGTCTCTGTCTCTCCTGAACCTTTCAGTTCTGAGTTCATCAAACAAAGTGTATGATCAGTAAAGATGGAGAGCTATCTAACTCTCATTTTTTTGACTTCTCTGATCAAACTCGCCACTGCTGGTACGTATACACTCAGGATTGTTATGTGTTAGTTAATGTTGTAGTGATTGACTCTGTGTTATGAATTGGTCATAATATAATTTACAGTTCAATTTTTGTATGTGTAATATTTGCATTAATATAAAAGTGAATTTTATTCTCTCACTGTCATTTTGTCCTTTCCTCTCTTTCACTGACTGAATGTCTGTTTATGTCCATCGTCTCCCACATACATTTTATAGTTTATACATCTTTCTCTATCTTGTCTACAGGTAATTTGAGGCTGGTGGGTGGTAATAATTCGTGTGCTGGTAGGGTGGAGGTTTATTACAGTGGAGAATGGGGAACCGTGTGTGATGATTATTGGGATCTGACAAACACTGCAGTGGTGTGTAGAGAGCTGGGCTGTGGTGATACTTCAAACACAATGCGTGTTGCTTACTTTGAACCAGGATCAGGACAAATCTGGATGGATAATGTGAGATGTAGTGGATCAGAGTCCTCAATATTCAACTGCTCAAAAACAGAAATGGGTGACCAAGACTGTAAGCATAGTGAAGATGTTGGAGTTATCTGCTCAGGTAAGCTGATTTTCTGGCTAGCTTTCATTATCAAATAAATGTACCAATATTTGCTATATTAAAAACATGCATTTGCAACCATTAATAGGGGAGACCAAGGAGTGATGAATTTAACCATTTAAAGAGATGAAATTGCTTAATATTACATCAATTATATAGGAACACTGTATGATCCGAGTTGAAATTAGAAGTTGTATGTCTCTCTATAAAGGATCTACAGAACATTTTTCATATATTTACTCTAATGTTTTACAAACCTTCATGCAAATGTTAAAATCAGACCTTAGAAATTTAATTCACAAAATAAATTAATGTACAAAACATATTTAAACTGATGTTCTATTAGTTTTACTGTTTTGTTACTAAATTTGGTATCACATCAGGAATGACTTATAGGCTTGGGCTTGGTCCACCTGGGCCGCATTAATGCAAGGCCTTACAAAGAGTACTTTATTATAATAAAACATTACATGAATATGTATGATAGGGCTATTTAATGACATTTATGCAGAATCATCCACAACAGCATTGCGATGTTAATTATTCGACTAATTATAGCCTATTGTATCTAGATACTCATAGCGCTACCTTTATTATCTGCATCTGCATCTTCTCCTAGCCCTACGTTAAAATATGCCGTGAGCTTTGGAATTTTTTTTTCAACAAATTTGACTTTCACCTTTATTTTATTATTTTTCTCTTTCATATTTGACTGACACTTGTCGCGCGGGACTTGCAACGTCCATTCAAAGCAGACCGATAAATAGAGATGCACCGATTGCAATTTTCTTGGCCGATTCCAATTTCCGATTTTTTTGTTAGTGTGATCTGCCGATACCGATTTTTGCCGATTCTGATTTTCTTTCTAAGAACTATAATTGACAGCATATACAAACAAAAATCTATTTTTCTTCAACGCAAAGTTTTATTTTCATAAAAAACAAGTAAAAAGTCAGTGATAAAATAAGAACACAAAAAAATGTAAGTGACCAGGTGTAAACAGGCCCATGTTACAAAACATGCGTTCTCTTTCTCAACTATTTAACGTTCCAAAACTGACTGTGTTTAACTGGATACTCGCCAAGACAGAATGCGCGGCTGACATTATTGCCTGTGCTGCTGTTAGTATCATCGGAAAGAAGTGAGACTGATCGGCCGATCATGAGGAAAATCGGCCGATTCCGATCCCTGGCCGATCGATCGGTTCATCTCTACCGATAAAGTGTAATTTTAAGGGAACAGTCCCTGTAGCGTTTGGACCAATCAGACACACAACTATTTGTTATATTTTAACAAATAATCCCTAACACGCCCTCACCCAAAGCAACAAGGCAATTATGACGGTCTGTGGACCCTTCCCCCGAAATGCAAATAACATTTACAATGCAAAACAAAAAAATTAACATCAAGATCGATTGCATGGTCACTGTCAGAAAAATACAGCAATATATCTTTCAGTGAAAATTTTAAATCACATTTTATAAAAGAAGATAAATAACAACTTGAAGTAAAGTTTCTTCCTCAACTTTGCAGAATACACATAAGTTAGAGAGATCAAAAGATCGAAAAAAAGATTCGTTGGGTAAACATTATGCAAAATCTTAAAATGTACCTCTCTGATTTTATAAGAAATGCAGAATTATTCAGGGAGTAACCATGCCTTCTTCCAATGAATACTGTCAAAAAAATTGGTCCAGAAAAATTTACATCTAGGGGATGTATATACTGAATAATGTAACATTTGCTTTATATATCTACGGTTACATTTTTTATCAAGAAGACAAACTCCATCCAATAAAAGTTTGGGCATAATTGTTTTCCTCTCATTAAAGCAAAGGTATGTTTTAAATAAATGCACATAACTTGGAGACAAACATTTGATGACAGAATTGAAAGATCTAGCTGGCAGAGGAAGACTACAAAGTCATAAATTCTTCATACTCCAGTATAGTACCATCATCTTTAAATAAATCCAAAACGAAGACAATGCCTCTGTCATACCCACATACAAGAGACTTTCCACGGATTAAAATACTTTAATTATTCCAAAGAATTTCTTTGTGGGGAGAAAAGTTGTGCACATAACACAATTTCCAAGCAAGTAAAGCTTGTTGGTGAAAATTAGAGAGAGAAACCGGCAATTTAGAAGGGGTAAAATTGCATTTTAAAAGAAAATCTAGACCACCTAATCTACGAAATATAGTATTGGGGATATAGTACCAAATAGAAATATTACTACAGAGACATTTTTTTAACCAACTCATTCTAAATGAACTCCACCCTGAGAACGCCTGATGTTAAACAAAACAGATTTCCTAATTTTATGGGACTTATTCTTCCAAATAAAAATCAGTAACATTTTATTTGTATCATCAGCAATTTTGTCACTAACAAATAAAGATAAAGCCGGGTAAACACAATGGGACAACCCCTTTGCTTTAGATATAAGAACTCTGCCATAGATGGATAGATCTCGTTGAAGCCAAGAATGAAAGATTATTCTAGTTTTCTTTATTTTAGGAGAAAAATTGAGATGTTGACAACTCAATCTATCTTTAGTAAGGAAAATCCCCAGGTACTTGACACAGTCTTTAACAGGTATATGATGTATTGATGATTGTTGGGTATCACAGAGACAAAATAGTTCACACTTTGATAAATTTAAATATAATCCTGAGGCTTCAGAGAAAGATTGAATAATATAAATACTTAAAGGAATTTGACTTTGATCTTTAAGAAATAAGGTAGTATCATCAGCAAGTTGAGATATTTTAAATTCTTTACCAAATACAGAAATACCTTTCAAAGTGGGATTTTGTGAAATATTAAGTGATAATTCAACAGCCAAAAGAAAAAGAAACAGCGAAATGGGGCAACCTTGACGCACTCCTCTGTCACAATTAAAACGTTTAGTAGTTTGCAAGCTAACCAAAACTAAAGAGTTAATATCATTATAAAGCATTCTCACCAAGTTAATAAATTTATTTCCGAAACCAAAAACACTAAGAGATTTAAACAAAAAATGGTGCTCTGATTAATCAAAGGCTTTATAAAAATCCAAAAACATCATAATTGAATCTGAATCAATATTCTCTGAATAGTCAATGAGATCAAGTACAAGTCTTATATTGGAACTAATGTGTCTATTCTTCATAAACCCATTTTGTGTTTCGCCAATTATACTATTAAAGGGGTCATATGATGCGATTTCAAGTTTTCCTTTCTCTTTGGAGTGTTACAAGCTGATTGTGCATAGATAAGATCCCTGAAGTTGCAAAGACTAAAGTCTCAAAACCAAAGAGATATTCTTTATCAAAGTTAAGACTCTGCCACGCCCCCCTAAAACGGCTCATTCTAACACGCCCCCACATATCTACCCCACTATGAGATTTTAAATGAGTTGCAAATATTAAAGCAAGTAATTTATAATCAACATTTAACAATGATATTGGTCTCCAGTTTTTTTTTTTTATTAAAAGTGGATCTTTATCTGATTTGGGGATCAAAGAAATTAGTCCCTGCTTCATCTCTCCTTTGTGAATACATTCTTTAAACAAACAATATAAAGGCTGCTTTAAGAGGTCCCAAAAATGAAAATAAAATTCAACAGACAGGCCATCAGTACCTTGAGATTTTCCCCTTTTCATATAGATTTCAGTGCCTCTTCCATTTCAGTAATAGAAAGGTCAGAGTCACATAGTAATTTAAAATCCTCATTAATACCTGAAACTTTATCACAAACACTCAAAACAAAAGAATCACTTTTTTGTTGTTGAGAAAACTGAGAAGTATACAATTCTTTGTAAAAGTTGTATACAAAAGTTGAGATCATTCCAAATCTGTGCATAAATCACCATTAATCTTTAGGGCAGAGAGAGATTTTTTTTTTTACGATTTCTTTTCTCTAGTCTAGAGCAATAAAGTAATTAGTGTTTCTTTCACCCTTCTCGATCCATTTTGACATATGAAAGCCCCTTTAACAATCTCTGTGTACATATTTTCAATTTTCATTTGACAGACACTATATTCTACCTTATCTTCTTTACTGGGATTATTCTTCTGCATTAACACACCTAACCTATAAATAAATTCAAATTATTTATACTTTTTTTCTCTTTTAATTTGTTTACATCTGTTAACAGCAACGTCTCTAACTTTAAATTTGAAGAACTCCCAACTTGTAGAAAGTATTCTCCCCGAAACATGGACTTTCCCGAACACCCCCATCATTTGGACTGAAATGGACTGTGCCAAAGTTCGCTGTAGGTTTCCAGGTAGCGGAGCTGGAAAGTGAGCGGTAGAACAGCGAGAGTGGATGGGCGATGCTATGAAGGTAGAATGACGTCAAAAAGATTTGCATACGCAGGGTAATGTATATATTTATCTAAAAGCAAAATCACTCGGTTATATTATAACAGCGCGCAGGCGCTCTGAGTGGTCTACTACATCAGCACCACCGCACGTGCAGAAGCAGCCGCGTGCACGTGAACAATGCATGCACATCGGCGCACTTTCTATATCAGGGGTGCCCAAACTCGGTCCTGGAGGGCCGGTGTCCTGCAGAGTTTAGCTCCAACTTGCCTCAACACACCTGCCTTTAAGTTTCTAGTATGCCTAGTAAGAGCTTGATTAGCTGGTTCAGGTGTGTTTAATTGGGGTTGGAGCTAAACTCTTCAGGACACCGGCCCTCCAGGACCGAGTTTGGACACCCCTGTTCTATATGCTTTGTGTTTGAGTTAATTTATATAGTAATTTAGGCCGTTTGAAGTCAAGCTGCAGTGCAGTGTTACAGTGTAATAGTTTCCATTAGTTATTAATTTGTTTACTAGTTGATACATGTCAATTGTTGTGATATTTTTTACACTCATATTTGTATTTGTTTATTTTGTTACAGAACCACACAATATTTATGCACGATCAATAAATAAGATTTGGAGTAGTTACTGGACTGAGACATTGTTGTCCTGACCCGCAACTCGTAGCTGTCAGCCTATCCGAACCAGTCAGAACAAGAGAAAATTACGTTACACAACTAGAGAAAGGGTCACCTTCGATTTTACTAAACAGTTTTAGCCAGATGAGTTACATAATCATTAAAAAGAGCATCTTTCAAAAGACTATTGTTACATTTCCAGGAACCTCTTGTACTCCTTGGCTTTCTATATTGTTTAAGGTCCAAATAAATGAAAATATGATCAGTAAATGGGGCAAACTGAAGATTAACAGAAATTATGTAGCGGAACACTGGATGCACCAAAGGATCAACCTCGAATAAGGACAAACACCAGTAATGCCTTTTCTTGGGTGTTTACTGCAAGCATGAAATGGGACAGTGTTACAACAATCATCTGTTCTGGTTTCACAATCTCTCTTCAGAATGTTTCACACAGACTCATGTTACAGGTTGTTTTCTTTACAGTAACTGTAATTGAATAATTGTTCCACTCAATATAATGCTTTACACCAAAGGCACATTTTTATATAGAATTAATCTGATTTATGAACACTGAAAATTAATAAAACAAAATGAACACAATAACTCATACCTGCAAGCATGAAATGGGACAAGTGTTACAACAACAATCATCTGTTCTGGTTTCACAATCTGCAAATACATAATTTAGTTAGTACATTGCCCCATTTTTCTAATATGCAGGCGACTTACAATACCAAAGTAACAACTCAGTTTCCGTTTCTTCTCTTTAACACATATAACATGCTTTGAGTCATGAACTACATTACCCAAGATGCACCGCCGATTACTGGCGCGCATTTCACTTTGTGCAGCAAGGAATTAACAACTCGCGTCATCAAAATGTAATGAAATGAAACTCAGACTAACATTAACAAGCATCATCATACTCATGAGAATGAACACAGGACATAAACTGATATTTCAGATGTTGTACAGTTCATGAAAGTACGACACAATCGCAGGTTTAAAGCGATACAGTTTATCCAAGTATTAAACATGTACAACCTCTAATTTTACACATAACAGGGTCAACAACGGTATTACCAAAATATTTTGTTCTGATTTCATTGTAACTTCTATTTAATATGCTCTAGGAACATGTTTGAGTTGTCCATTAACAGAGACACATACCTCTCTTCAGAATGTTTCACACAGACTGAAGAAGAGCGCAGCAGCCAGTGTTGCCAACTAATTTTCAGGGGAAGTTGCTAAAGGAAGGTTGATTTGTTGATTTCCATTCTGCAATAATTTTATATATACTCCCAACCCCTCCCCCATAATGAAACGATGGATCATCCCTTACCCAGTCTTTCTGCATTTGCTTTTTCTTAACCAAAGTAACAAAGTTTGATTAATTATAACACTTTTACACCATTACAATTACATCTTTCAAAATAGCATGAGAAATAAGAAAAAGATCGATTCTAGCTTTGAGGGATCCAGATTTGTTGGACCAAGTAAAGCCACTACAACCACTGTTAAAGAAACACCAAGCATCTACAACAAAAAGATTTTCAGATAACCATAAAATAATGTAATGTTATCATATGCATTAGAGGTAGTTCTTGCAGGAAATCTATCTTGTACGTCATCTGGAGTTTCATTAAAATCTCCAGCTGTAATCAAATAAGCATTAATAAAGCGACTGTATACTAATAAGCTTTGCTCCCAATTCTTTGAACATAGATACATTGGCTCACTCACAAACGAGCTACAGGTGATGGGAGGACTGATACCAAGGCTCCGACGCAGTTTTCAAAGCACTATTGTATCACACACTGTGCCGATGCTTGAATCGATTCATCGATTGATGACGTTTGAATCTTCGAACGTCATGCAGTATCGGAAGGTCGGGACAGCTGGTTTGAAAAAATCGGCGCTTCGCATGATTCGTGTGTTTGTACCCACATTTGCCCCCACCCTCTAACCTCTTCCTCCCCTGCTGGTCCCGTTCAACTGCCAAGCTCCTTTGTCGCCACTGGTTGTATTCAGCCACCAAGATCTCAGCTAGCTCCATACAGTTCCCACAATTCAGGCTTCCAGGCCGGCTGCACCTCCGCCCTCCATCCCTTTGGCTCCACTGGGCTCTGCCTTCCCACAGGCTCAGCTGTTGTCCTCACTCACTCCAGGCTCCACCACAGGTCTTCTGTGGGCTCTCACCACCATCACCTCCGTGGGCTTTTTCATCCAGTGGTATCAGCCCTCCTTCCCACCCCTCTATCATCACCGGTTCCTTAGGTGTAGATTTCATTTACAGCTCTAGGAGGTGCCTACTGGGAAGGGGGATACACTGTCACAGTTATGTTCTGTTTCATAGACTTTTAGTTTGTATCACTTTGTTTTCCTGTGTTTTTATTCCTATTTCATGTGTTCTCACTTCTTATTTGCTTCCAGAGTTACTGATTAAGTTGCACACTTGTTTCGAGTTCTCATCTGCCTGTGTTTTTAAGCCCTCAGTTTAGTTCTGATCTTTGTTCCATGTTGTCTTTGCTTTTACGAAGCTGTTTTGTTCCTCGCCTGCCCCTAGATTTCCTTCTTTTTTAGGTTACTAAAGCTGCAAATATATCCTCTCCTTGTCTTGCCTGACCCACTGTGTCACCTGCATTTTAGGAGTCAGGCTGGTTGGAGGTTCTCGATGCTCTGGAAGATTAGAGGTGCCTCATGGGAACACATGGCACACAGTGTGTGACGTTGCCTTTGACCAGCATGATGCAGAGGTTGTGTGTAGAGAGCTGGACTGTGGGGCTCCTGTACAGGTGCTGGGAGCAGCTGCTTTTGGCAAAGGAGACGCTCAGATGATGACACAAGAGATTCAGTGCAGAGGAAATGAGTCTCAGTTTGCTCTCTGTCCAATGTCACCTTCTCACAATTGTTCTCATGATGACAATGTGAGTGTTGTATGTGCTGGTAGGTGAATACATACTGTATGAACTATAAGTAATGACATAAAATCATTGAGTAATACTGTAAATTATTTTCCTCTTTTTCTATTTTCTTGTGCCATTTTACCTTCAGAAACAGTGAGATTAGTAGGTGGTCACAGTCACTGTGCTGGTAGACTGGAGGTTTATTATAGAGGTCAGTGGGGAACAGTGTATGACGTTCACTGGGATATGACTGATGCTGCAGTGGTGTGTAGAGAGCTGGGCTGTGGAGAGGCTTTAGGTGCACTAAAGAGTGTTCATTTCGGAGAAGGATCAGGAGAAATCTGGATGTCAAGTTTACAGTGTACTGGATCAGAGTCTGCACTGATTAACTGCAGAGGGGGGATCCTTGGAGGGGCGATATATGCCAATCATACTGATGATGCTGAAGTTGTCTGCTCAGGTAAGCTCACCTAGATTTACTTCATAATTACCGTACTAATCTTTCCTCCCACATAATTCCAGGATAAATACAAATTCTCTCCACATTCAAATTTAAGGTGTTTGATTAGTGGCCTGTGTGGGGCGATGTATTTGTGACATCTTAAATAATGCGACAGAATATACAAAAAGCATCTCTCTCTCTCGGTGCATGCTGGGAGTGTTGGGGTGCGTCTGAGGGTGCTTACGGGGAGAGGACGAGTAATTTGTTTGTTTTTTCAGCCTATATGTCTACGTATATCTACCTATTTTTACGTTTTCTAATCATTTGAATGATTATTTTCTTTCAAAAATAACATTTGATTTTTTTTTGTGAGTGTTTTGGAACTTTTAAGGCGGCATTGGGATGGCGTCTACCCCCGCGGGGGTGGCGTCACCTGTGTCGCTCCGCCAGGGAGTCACTGTTGAAGATGTGCTGCTAGCAATCGGAGAAAAAGTTGGATATGAAAACATTACTTCGGCATCCAGGATGAATAAAGCAGTAGTGGTGTTTGTCGAGAAAGAAGATATAGTTAACCGGTTGGTAAGCGACGGAATTGTGGTAAGTGGCGATTTTCTTATAATTTCACCGCTTGTTACTCCAACGACTAGAGTTACGATATCGAATGTGCCTCCTTTTATTCGGAATGATGAAATTGAGAAGGCTTTAACGCGATATGGTAAATTGGCTAGTGAGATTAAGATGATTCCATTGGGGTGTAAAAATGCAGCTCTGAAACATGTTATGTCTTTTCGGCGACAGGTGTTTATGTTCTTAAATGAATCAGAGTTGGATATTTCGTTCAGAGTGTTGCATGAAGGGAAAGCGTATGTTATTTACGCGAACATTGGAAGCATGAAGTGTTTTGAGTGCGGGGACATCGGGCACAAAAGGCACGCATGTCCACATAAGGCCCAGGTTAGTGAAGTGGAAGTTAGGCCTAGTACTTCTGCTGCTGGTGAGAGTAGTAAGTCAACTTCTGAGCATGTGCAGCCTCAAGCTCCATCACAGAGAAATACGGATAGTGATGGATTGATTGAAAGTCAGACTGAGGATGTTAATGAAATGGTTGATTCTGGTAGAAATCATGATGATTCTGAAGTGGATGGTAATAGTGTAAAGAATGATGATGCAGAATGATGATGTACTGATGTCGATTTGGGAATGAGAGATGATGATACGTTCTCTGAGATATCTGACATTGGATCACAGTGTGGAAGTGTGGAAGATGTATATACATTGCAAGATATAAATGACTTTCTAGATGTAACCTTCGGTAGAAATATTGAAGTTAAAGATTTTTTTCCAGATGTAGATAAATTCATTCATACAGTGAAATTGTTGCAGAGAAATGTTAGCTATGAGGCCTTAAGTAAACAGAAAAGGTTCAGGCTGAAGAAGATGTTAACAAAACTAAGAAAGGACAAAGCAACTGTCTCACAAAACAAATCAAATGTTTAAGTCACATGGGGTAAAGATCTTGTTCTGCCTTTCTTCTCATAAAGCAGTAGTGGTGTTTGTCGAGAAAGAAGATATAGTTAACCGGTTGGTAAGCGACGGAATTGTGGTAAGTGGCGATTTTCTTATAATTTCACCGCTTGTTACTCCAACGACTAGAGTTACGATATCTAATGTGCCTCCTTTTATTTGGAATGATGAAATTGAGAAGGCTTTACCGCGATATGGTAAATTGGCTAGTGAGATTAAGATGATTCCATTGGGGTGTAAAAATGCAGCTCTGAAACATGTTATGTCTTTTCGGCGACAGGTGTTTATGTTCTTAAATGAATCCGAGTTGGATATTTCGTTCAGAGTGTTGCATGAAGGGAAAGCGTATGTTATTTACGCGAACATTGGAAGCATGAAATGTTTTGAGTGCGGGGACATCGGGCACAAAAGGCACGCATGTCCACATAAGGCCCAGGTTAGTGAAGTGGAAGTTAGGCCTAGTACTTCTGCTACTGGTGAGAGTAGTAAGTCAACTTCTGAGCATGTGCAGCCTCAAGCTCCATCACAGAGAAATACGGATAGTGATGGATTGATTGAAAGTCAGACTGAGGATGTTAATGAAATGGTTGATTCTGGTAGAAATCATGATGATTCTGAAGTGGATGGTAATAGTGTAAAGAATGATGATGCAGCTACGGTTAGTGTTGAAAGGGATTCTAATGACAATTCTGAAATGTCTAATTCTGGTGAAATGTGTACTGAGGTCGATTTGGAAATGAGAGATGATGATGATACGTTCTCTGAGATATCTGACATTGGATCACAGTGTGGAAGTGTGGAAGATGTATATACATTGCAAGATATAAATGACTTTCTAGATGTAACCTTCGGTAGAAATATTGAAGTTAAAGATTTTTTTCCAGATGTAGATAAATTCATTCATACAGTGAAATTGTTGCAGAGAAATGTTAGCTATGAGGCCTTAAGTAAACAGAAAAGGTTCAGGCTGAAGAAGATGTTAACAAAACTAAGAAAGGACAAAGCAACTGTCTCACAAAACAAATCAAATGTTTAAGTCACATGGGGTAAAGATCTTGTTCTGCCTTTCTTTTCTTTTTCTGTCCTCTCTATATTTTTTCCTTTTTATGGAGCTGTTGAGGATGGCCTCTTTAAATATAAATGGGGGTAGATATGGAAATAAATTGGCAATGGTATCAGAGTTATTTAGTATTAAAAAGATAAATGTAGCTTTTTTACAAGAAACACACACTAATTTAGACAATGAATCTGAATGGAATAGATGGTGGGAGGGAAAAAGTGTTTTAAGTCATGGGACAAATACAAGTGCTGGCATAGCCATTCTGTTTTCTAAAGAAATGAATGTAAATATTTTGGTTGTAGAAGAAATCGTAAAAGGAAGAATATTGCTGTTAAAGGTGGAATATGAGGGATCTGTGTTTGTATTGATAAATGTTTATGCACCAAATAATGGACCTGAGCGTGTGAAGTACTTTTTAAAGTTAAGGAAAAAAGGTTCAGGCTGAAGAAGATGTTAACAAAACTAAGAAAGGACAAAGCAACTGTCTCACAAAACAAATCAAATGTTTAAGTCACATGGGGTAAAGATCTTGTTCTGCCTTTCTTCTCTTTTTCTGTCCTCTCTATATTTTTTCCTTTTTATGGAGCTGTTGAGGGTGGCCTCTTTAAATATAAATGGGGGTAGAGATGGAAATAAATTGGCAATGGTATCAGAGTTATTTAGTATTAAAAAGATAAATGTAGCATTTTTACAAGAAACACACACTAATTTAGACAATGAATCTGAATGGAATAGATGGTGGGAGGGAAAAAGTGTTTTAAGTCATGGGACAAATACAAGTGCTGGCATAGCCATTTTGTTTTCTAAAAAAATGAATGTAAATATTTTGGTTGTAGAAGAAATCGTAAAAGGAAGAATATTGCTGTTAAAGGTGGAATATGAGGGATCTGTGTTTGTATTGATAAATGTTTATGCACCAAATAATGGACCTGAGCGTGTGAAGTACTTTTTAAAGTTAAGGAACGCTATTCAGAAAATTGATGATGATGTTTGCATTATTATTGGAGGGGATTGGAATTGCACTGTTGATTTTATTATTGATAGAAATGGAGAAGAACCCCATCATGGATCCAGTTGTGTATTGTCAAATATTTTAAAAGAGTTTGAATTAATAGATATTTGGAGAAGAAGAAATATAGGAATTAAACAATATACCTGGCTTAAAGTCATTAATAGTGGGGTTAGTGGAGCTAGATTAGATAGATTTTATATACGTAAAGAATGGAATAATAAAATTACAGATGTTTCTATTTTACCTGTAGGGTTTTCCGATCATCATTTGCTATTGTTTTGTTTGAATATGAAAAGAACGTCAAAGCCAAATTATTTTTGGCATTTTAATATCAAACTATTGCAGGATGCTTTATTTTGTGAACATTTTAAATTATTTTGGAATGACTGGAAGTTAAGAAAAGATTCTTTTGAAAATCTGTGTATGTGGTGGGAGGTTGGTAAAGCAAATATAAGAATCTTTTGTCAAAATTATAGTTCACATTCTACTTCTGTGGTGAAAATAGCTATACAAAAACTTCAAAGAGATATACAAGCTTTGGAGAATATGCTTGTGAATAATAACAATGATGGAAATGTACAAAAGGAGCGTCTGGAAAAAAAGAAGGAACATGGCTCATTATTACAAGAACAAGTGAAGGGAGCGTTAATAAGAGCAAGGATTTGTTCCATTAAAGACATGGATGCTCCTTCTTCATATTTCTTTAATCTTGAAAGGAAAAGTGTCCAGCAAAAGCAAATGTATCATCTTCGCCGGCCTGATGGAGTCATAACATCTGACCCAGTGGAAATAAGGAAACTGGCAGTTAATTTTTATACAGACTTGTATGGTGCTGAGTATTGTGATCCTGAATGTGCTTCTGATTTGCTGAGTGATCTACCGAAGCTGACAAATGAACAGAAAAATTCTTTAGAAAAACGGATTACGTTTCAGGAGATTACTGAAGCAATGAGACAGTTATCAAATGGCCGTTCTCCAGGAATTGATGGACTACCAGCAGAGTTTTATCAGTCATTCTGGAATGTACTAGGAAATGACTTATATGAAGTATTATTAGAGAGCATAAAGAACAAGTTACTTCCTATAAGTTGTCGAAGGGCAGTCCTTTCTTTGCTCCCTAAAAAGGGGGATTTATGCCTTCTAAAGAACTGGAGACCTGTTTCTTTACTGTGCATGGACTATAAAATACTTTCAAAATGTTTAGCAAATAGGCTGAAACATACTTTGGAATTATTGGTTCATAGAGATCAAACATATTGTATCCCTAATAGGTCAAATAGGTCAATTCTTTTTTTGTTAAGAGATGTAATTGATTTTAATCAATTTAATAATGTTGACCTGGGTGTCCTGGGTGTGCACCAAGAGAAAGCTTTCGATAGGGTCAATCATACATATCTTTTTGAGGTTTTAAGGAATTTTGGGTTTGGAAAAGATTTTATATCATACATTCAACTGCTATATTCGGAAGTTTTTGTGATTGTGAAAGCTGGTGGAGGGTTGAGTGCACCAGTACCTGTATTAAAAGGAATTAGGCAAGGCTGTCCACTTTCGGGACAATTATATAGCCTTGTTATTGAGCCATTGTTGTGCAGACTAAGAAGGAATCTCAGTGGAATTTATTTTCCTGATGTAAATGATATGTACAGAATATCGATATCAGCTTATGCTGATGATGTTACTGCTTTTATTTCTGATCAAAATGATGTTAATATTTTAATAGAAGCTATTGGACAATATGAGAAAGCATCATCAGCAAGGGTAAACTGGGAAAAAAGTGAGGGACTTATTATTGGTCAGTGGAAAAGTGGGCAAGGACCTCCAAAATTACCAGGTGGATTGTTGTGGGCAAGAAATGCTAGGTGTTTTTTTAGGAAATAAACAATTTCAGAATAAAAATTGGGAGGGAATGCTGGAAAAGGTGTCTGCCAGATTGCTCAAATGGAAATCGCTGTTACCGCTAATGTCATACAGAGGAAGAGTTCTGGTTGTAAATAACTTGGCTGCCTCAACTTTGTGGCATAAACTTATTGTAATGGAGCCACCTGAAGAATTGATTTGTAAAATACAGAAGACATTTGTGGATTTTTTTTGGAGTGGAGAACACTGGATTCGTGCAGCAGCACTCTACCTTCCCGTTTATGAGGGAGGTCAAGGTCTGGTGGATGTGCGGAGTAAGATCTGCGCTTTCAGAATACAAGCAGCACAGAGATTCCTGTATCATAAAAACTTTGCTTGGGCTCAGACTGCAAAAATGATTCTACAAAAAGCAGGTGGTCTTAAACTAGATAGACATCTGTTTTTAATGGAACTGGAAAAAATGAACCTGTCCGAGGTTACATCTTTTTATCGGTCAATGTTGCACTCTTGGAGAACTGTTTTTAAAGTGGAAAGAGATGTTGACGAACCCGGGAGATGGATGCAGGAGGAACCGTTGTTTTTTAACCCAGTGGTCCAGACAAGACTTTTGTCATCTGTAAGTGTGTGTGCATGTTTACAAAGACATGGCATTGTGAAGCTGGGACAACTTTTGAAAAAAGACCAATGGGAATCAGTGGAAACTCTGAAAGAAGTAACAGGCTTAAAGTCCTCGCGCTTGACTGAAAAGCTGGTGGAAGAAATTGTAAATGCATTACCAAGTGGCTATAGGAAAAATATTGGACAAGGATTTCTATCAGACATGAGAAGTGAACTGGACTTTCCAAAAATAAGAGTTGCTGCTGTCGTCCGCGAAAAGCAA